>NW_011888800.1:12008424-12024811 GCF_000151845.1 Pteropus vampyrus
CCCAGTGTTTTACTCAAGTAATGCACTAAATAATTATCTCTTAATCCCCTGAAAGATTTCTTTTATTTCTATTGTGTGAGAATGTAAGTTCCCATTGGGCCCCTAAAGAGTATCTGTGAAAATCACAGGGTGGAATCTTCAATTATTACTGAGTCAATAAATTAACTTCTTAATTTATTATAAATTCACGCCAGAATTCATATTAATAATATGCAAGGATCATATGAGATAATGCATGTGAAAGCATTTGATAAATATAAAGCCCTCTGCAAACATAAGGTATTATCCTGTTATTATTACATAGGGCATATGTTTCTACCAGAAGTGAACAACTTCAAGATCGCCAAGAAATGATAGACAGGATTTAACAATACTCCGAACCCACTCTATCTGAAAAGGGGTTTATTTTCATTCATTCATCCTGGAATTACAAGTCAATAAACTGAGACTCTTTCCTGGGCCAGGAAATGGCGGAAAGAGGAAAATGTTGGGATGGATCTGTAAACCCGATGCTGGTATCACATGACAACTTCAATTTCCTGAAGCTCAGGGACAGTCAGGTACGATTTATTATGATCAGGGGACCTATTTCATGTCATTCACAGCAAGGCAGCATAATAGCATCCATGTGTTAGTAGGAATATACACAGGCACTCCATAGGCCCGGCTCTTTCGCCTTATCGGATAAGTCAGGCTACGTCTTGCTTTCCTTCTGCCTGCCCAGACATTCTCCCACCCCTTCCCCTGCTTTCCTTCTCACTACAGTCTCTTCATTATCAATGACTTGGAGTGATCCTCGGCCCTATATCCTTTGCAAGCCCTTCTCCTGGAACCCCAGTAGCTTCTCCCAGCTTTTCTCCTTTGAAGGCCCCTATCCCAGAAAGACTTCCTTTTTGGTTCTATCTGGCTGCTTGACTAACACTTCACCCTGGATTTACCATTGTTTCCTTCAACTCAGCATGCCTTAAACAGACACCCTCTTCCCTGCTAGTTCTTCTCCACACTTCTGGCATTCCTTATCTCCTAGGATGGCACCACCAGCCACGCAAGGAACTGTGGGCGACCAAGGCAGGGCAAAATTGATGGCCCTTTAAAGTAGCATTTGTTAAATGATTATCTGACATTTTTAGAGGAGCCCTTAAGAGCTGCCTGTGGGAAGTGTGAAGAAGAGGCACGTGTGACTTTGCTCACCATTCCCTACTGTCCTGAGCAATTCGGTTCTGGCCTCATATCTATAGGCTGCAGCTAAGTCAGCTCACTCTCTCAGGGTGACCATCACATCCCAGTTTACCCAGGACTTCCTTGGTTTTATCATTGAAAACCCTTTGTCTTGAAAAACCTCTCAGTGCTGGACAAATCTGGATGGTTGCTAACCCTATGTCTCCTTAGAAGGCAGTATAGAGACCATTTATGGTTACTTGGTATATTAGTTTGTTAGGGCCACTGTAATAAAATACCACCATTGGCTTAAATTGAAAATTATTGTCTTATAGTTCTGGAGGCTAGATGTCTAAAATCAAGATTTTAGCAGGGTTTGTTTCTTCTAAGGCCTATGAGAAAGAATCTGTTCCACATCTCTTTCCTAGCTTCTGGCAGTTTGCTGGCAATCTTTGACATTCCTTGACTTATAGAAACAATACCCTGATTCTACTTTCATGTTCACGTGGCATTATCCCTATTCACACCTGAGTCCAAATTTCACCTTCATAAAAGAACACTATTCATATTGGATTTGGGGCCCATCCTACTCTAATATGATCTTATCCTAACTTAATTACTTCTGTTGTTGTTAGCATTAAAGACCCTATTACAAATAAGGTCACAAATGAGATACTGGGGGTTCAGACTTCAACATATGAATTTTGGGAGCAGGGACACAATTCAACCCATAACACTTGGGGTTAGTTGCTTGGGAATCTCAGCCTCCCAGGCCCATTTCAACCTCATATAGTACATGGAGATCATGGACCATCAATCATGAATCTCCCAGAATAAAACTGGTCAATCAATTTTCATCATCTCATTTCACTTTTCGTATTGTTTCATTGACTATTCTGGGTTGGTTCCCATGCCGCTGACAAACTAGGTCTCAGGCTTTGCTTAGGAGTCTCCCAGACTCTCCCATTCACTCTCACCATTCAGTGATTTTCCACCAATGTCAAAACTCAGGTTCTCATCACATCTGGTCTTGATCACAATAACCTAACTCACTTTTCTTCTTAGTTCTGGTCCAAGGAGACCTCTTCTAGACTTTCCTGCACTCTGCTGCCAGAAGCATCTGTCTACAGTGCACATTTAAATAAACCACTCTCACACTTAAAGCCCTCAGTGGCTCTCCACAGAGCAGAGAAAGTTCAAATGCCTTTACTTAAGGCCTTGACCTTGTGTGACCTGGCTCCTACCTGACTTCTCAGCCTCACTCATCTCCTGCCCTGACCTCAAGCACAGCAACATTCAACTCAGGTTCTTCAGATTGCATTATCATCTCCAGTTTCTGCCTTTTCTACATGCTCTTTCCTCTATGCTTAATGTCCTTCTCCCCATGGCTTTCAAACTATGTTCTTACTTATCCTTTAAACTCCACTCAAGTATGACTTCTTCTGGGAAGCTTTCCCTGACGCTGCAAAATGATTTATGTAATTCCCATAGAACTTCTCAGTACACTTACCACAAATCAATGTATCTCTTATCTTTCTCTTCCTCTTGGTCAGAGGACAAAAAAGTTCATGAAGCATCTAAACTGTACCAAAAAGGTACTTTGAACCCCTTTATCCCTCATTATTAGATGTATAACTTGGGACAGTTATTTAACCTTTTTAAACCAAGGGGTTCCCCACTGAAATATGTAGATAACACAAGTACCAATTCATGATGTCGTTAGCATTAAGTGAGATAATCAGTGTAGAGAGCTTAGCATGATTCCTGGCACATAATGTTGATACTCAAAAACCGTTGCTCTTGTTACCATGTTTTACTTATTGCTGCTGATTTCGGAAGCACTACAGTCCCTGACAGAAACTGTGGACTCTAGATCTGCACTGCCCGGGAGTGAATTCTAGTTCCCACACCACTTATTAGCCATGTGTCCTCATGCCTGAGTCTCTGCTTCTTCATCTGTATATGCAAATAATAACAGCAACTTCATAGATATTTGAGGATAAGATAAGCTGCTTTCAAAGCATTTGGAACAAAACCTGGCACATAGTAAGGGCTCAATAAAAGTGGCTTCTAGTGTAATTGGCTTTCATCAGATTCCCAGAGGGTTCCATGACTGTGGAAGAGATTGAGAGTCTAAGCTCTAGTTTGTGAACTCCTTGAGAAAGGGATCATGTATTAATCTTTGTATTCCAACCATATAGTCCAGCCTGGGGCATGCAGTAAATGCTCAATTTTTTCTTTGGATGAATGGATAAATTGTGAATTGAGCAGCAAACACCAAATTAACTTATGTCACTTGTCAAGAGTTCACAAACCAAGCAAACTCATCCCTTGAGAACACGGCTGGGAATCAGGAAATGGGGAAAGTAGATGTTCCAAAAACGGAGCATAAAACCTCACATACTTTATTCGGAGGAACGATAAATTGTTAGAGCTGGACTGAAATTTAGCGATGATCTATTACATTTTCCTCATTTTGTGGATGAGTAAAATGAGCTGACTCTCAGAGTACATTTCCTCTTCATTTGTATACAATTCTAAAAACCTTTATTATCTGACTTCCTGGCCAAGTCACATTAAGGAGAGCAAATCTGGAGATGAAAAGGCAGAGCGGGAGCTATGTATGCCCATGATAAGTATCAAGAAGTGAAATCTAGGCTAAGGATAGGAAACTATATTAAAAGCAGACACAAAAACTGAAAATTCACCTGAGCCTACAATATTGGCATGGAGGTAAATGTATTGCCTGCTCATTAGACCTTCAGGACCTGACTGGTTGAGGCCAGTTCCCACCCTGGAACCGATTGCATAATGCTTCACAGAAACAAGGTTTGCAAGAAATTTAACTCTCTTCAGTTCACTATTATTTTTATTGAGGGTCTCATCCCATTGAGCAGATGAGGAATTTAAACCTCAAGCTTTCATGGCACACCTACACCCCATTCTGAGATTATGTAAAGGTTCCAAGAGATGTCAATTATGTTGGAACATTGGTAAGTTTGCAAGCTGGTCATGGGGTTTCAGAGTCATGTGCATGCACAGGTGAATTTGTTGCTGTCATCACACCTTGTTCCCTACCCTAGCCTTGACTCACTATTCCTTTGATCCAACCTTGGAGAGCAAAGATCTTCCTGAAAAGCTATGCCTGGCCCTTCTCCCTGGATGTACCACTCGATCGTTCCTTTCTTGGCTCGGGTTCCGTGTCTCTGTCTCCTTACCACTCCTGTCTCCTCTCCTGCCCTTCCTCTCATTCTCTCCTTCCCTCATGCCCATTCTCTGCTATCTCCCTTCTCTTCCCTCTGCACAAGAGTGCATTTATCTTTAGTCCTAAGAGTTATCCTTCTCTTTTCACATTTCTATACCCCGAATACTCTTTCTTTTACCCTCTCTGCAAATCCTTTAAGTTGTTCTAAGAGCCTGGTTCTTTAGAACGCAAAAGTTAGGTAGGTGTACAGGCTCCTTCCATACTTGTCATATTTCTTCTCTGTCATATCTCCACCTTGTCATACTCCTTCTCTGACAGAATGAACCACAAAAGGCTGACCCTGCTTGGATGGGGGAGGGAGAGGTGAAGAGAAATGCAGAGAGGAAAAAACATAGTGAATATCTCAAAATGTTATCTTACCGCATATGTAAAATTCCTAAACAGCGTTTCCCAACTGGTATTCAAAAGAGAGTTAATTTTCAATTATCCAGAAAAATCCATGGAAATGAAATGGCTCATTCTCATCCATGCTAAATTAATATCATCTTACTGTATGCCTGTAATAGCATTGAGCAACATCTCCCAAAACCTTGTGCATGAAATACTTTGTATTCTAATTTTGGCTCAGAAAGAAAAGTCTTCTGTAATCAAATGGGTTTTTAAAATGTTGTGCTTCTTGAAGACTTAGGAAACATCTTAGCATGTTAAAGACTCGGAGAAGTCCGAAACTGATCCTGCATTATCTGACCGTGGAAACCTGATTTGATTGATCTCCTGTGGCACCAGGATTATGTGGAACACACTTTGGAAGGATTTGGATGCCATCCATGCAGATGTCCAATTCAAGGTGAAGAAAGGCAGAAGTTTTCTGCGGTGTGTGTGTGCTGAGGACAGAGATGAGACTGGGTAAGCCACTGTTTCCATGGAGAGGACGAGGGATAATCCTCACAGAAGGGAGACTTTATTTTCTCCCTCAGCCTGAAGGGTTTCGTAGCCCAAGCTGTACCTGCACAAGCTGTTAAGTCTACTGTTCAGTGAGGGATGGGGGAGGGGTTGTTGCTGAAGCACAGACCACAGGCCCTGGCTTCACGCCATCCTGTCTCACCCAGCATGACAGCTATTTGGGTCTTCAAAGCCAATACTGGACTAGATATCTTTCAGATGCACATGATATCAAGAGAAAAATAATTATTTCAGAAATTGGTGCCCCTGGCATTTTTTTCCTAACAGCAAGCAGTTACTTGGATTACCTCACCTTCTCTCTATCCAGGGAGGGAAAGGCTCAAACTAGCCAAGAAATGGCAAAATTGTTCTCCGAAAAGATGGAATGCACAGGAACTATGTAATAATAGGTCGAGAAAGGTGTTTAAACACTGGCTGCGAAAACAGTGAGCTCAAAAGAAAGTTACGGGCACCAGTTCAGAAACCTCCTGACTCACATTCCATATACTTGTAAAGTCATTTTGGTTCGAGAAAGATTATTTGGGCAACTCATAAGTGTTATCACTTTGCTAGGCACTATAGGGATCACAAAATGTACAATTTAAACTTTTTTTATTTATCGTATAAGGCTGTTTATGATATAGCCACCGTGTAAGGAGCTTCGATCTATATCTCCAGCCTTCCCTCCTATGGCCTCCATTCCAGGCTTAGAAGTATTTTTGCAGCTCCTTAATCTCATCATGTTTTTTTTTTTTCACTATCTTATTCTCTGGGGTTTCTGTCAGGGATCCTTTCTTCCTCCGCTCACTCTCCAGTCCACTGGGCAAATTTCTATTCCTTCTCTAAGACACAGATGAAGTATAAGATCCATTGAGACACCTTTGCAGAAGGATCACCATCTCTCAGAGATTTGGTTCATCTGGCCTCTGGGTTCCCATATCATCTTATAGATATGTCTACAGTACGAAGCATAGCAGAATTAAAAACGGAAATGGGCTTGGTGCTCCTGTTCTTACATTTAGCTCTATAATCTTGGGTGAGTTACCTAACCTCTCTCTGCCTCATCTTTAAATTGTGGATAATGCCTCCTTCACATGAAGTTTAAATGATATAAGAATGGTTTTTTGCGCAGTGCCTATTACATATGGGCATATCAAAAAAAATGGTTATCATATTATAATTAATGATTTTCTACTTTTTATCTGTACATGCCTTAATTAAGGGCTATCATATTTGCCGTGTATTCTTAATTCTTAACACAGTGCCTGACACACAGTAGGTACTCCATAAACAGCTTTAACAAAACTATTAATTAGCTAATTAATCAATGGAGAGATAAATGGGTTGTTTCTATGGGGGCATAATCTTCTCTAAGAGAAGGAAATAAGTTAATTAGCATGCTAGGACAGTAGGTTCCTGAATGTCAACAGGAATGGATTTGGCCCAGGGGATTTGTGAGCCCAGAGTCATGAGATTCAAGATAGGCACTGGAACTCAGAGAGGGCACCCAGAGGGGCCTCCAATGAACACCCAAAGAAAGGACACAATTTTAATAAGTCAAAAGAAACAGATGAAGTATTCCAGGTTTGCTCTACATAAAGGCTCAGAGCTCTTTAAGGATGAGAGAGATCAGTGCATATTTGAAGGCTTTGGAAGAAAAGATCCATTAAGGAGGGAGGTACTGGCAATGAGCAGTGAAAGGATGAGAGCAAAGCCTGAGTCCTCAGAAAGAGGACACAGCAGTAGGGCCTGCCTCGAGTGATAGGTAAACACCATTTTCTGAGACTAAAATGAGGGGGGAGAATGGTTTTGAAGACCAAAATACATAATATGAGAGGAGAAAGTGTGTGAGAAAACCCAGGCATTTTATGCACTTGATTTTCTCAGTGATATAGGAAGCAAAATTGTCTCCTGAGAGAGTGGAGATGGGACTATAAGATGTGATCCAGCAGAATGGTCAAGAAACAGACTCTAGATCATCCAGTGTCAAATTTTGGCACCATTACTGACCTGTGTGGTCCTGGAAAAGTTCCATAAAATCCTCGTGCCTCAGTTTTCTCATCTGTAAAATAGAAAAGATAATAATACTTACCTAATCTTATAGGCTTACTAAAAGTATTCAGTGACTTCATAATTGTTAAGCACATATAGAATAGCCTGAAATATAAGTACGATAGTAGTACATATTTGCTATTCTTCTTCTTATTACTACTACTACTACTACTACTACTACTACTACTGTTGTTGTTGTTGTGTTGTTGCTGTTGCTGTTATTATTATTATTATTATTATTATTATTATTATTATTATTATTAAAGGAGCCTTGTAGATATTAGAACAAGTTTGCACTAGCCATTATGGGAAGAGCTCAAGAAAATCAATAGGAAATGGGATTGTACAGCACATGAATTATAGTGGGCATAGTCAGTATGGTTTTGTCTTTTAACAGCAAGCAAGGAATATAGGCAGGGGGCACAGAAAATGAGAATTTACCCATAGGGGTGGTAAGCAAAGAAAAGTGACAGAATGCAAAGTTAATATGACAAGATTTTAGAGTAGTAAAGAGAACAGCATTAAAGTCACCAAATGCAGAAGCCCAGTTAGGCTGAGTCAAGTGAAGCTAGGCGTGGGCTAATGGACTGATTATGGGCCAAAAGAATCCTTATTTATTTATTAAGACTAGAGTTAATGGCTTCCAATCTATAATATAATCATTCTCTACTGGAAGTGTCTAGTAAATTTGTCAGTGAGAACCAGAAGGTTATTTGGCCTGCAATAGGTGTGAGATATTCTTCTGAGTAAAGGAGCAGCTCTAAAAATATGACAGTTATTCCAGACTTCCCATCCATGCTCTGCTCCCTCCTTCTGGGCACTACCCTGGACACACAAACACCCAAAGCAAGACAAGAACATTCAAGAAAACGGAAGACCCAAAAATGCTAAAGGACAAGTTTAGTACCTGATGCGGTAGAGAGAGGCCAGTCAGGAGGCTCTTTTGGGAGGAGGGGGCACCAAGTTGGAGTTCTCACTATTATCCAAGTTCCATTTGGTTGATTTTTAAATGTGTCTTACACGGAAATAGTATTGCCTTGTCATTTTATTTTGCATTTTTTTTTGATTGCTAATGAAATTGACATTTATTCATATGTGAATTATCTTCATATTTTTTTTGCCAGTTTGCCAGTGGAGGTCTTAGAGTTTTTTATATTGATTTGGAAAGGCTCTTTATACACTATGTCAGTCCCTTGCCATCCTTATTGAAAGGTCCCCCAATTTGACATTTACCAGTGTTTATCATCTATTCTGACAAACTGAATTCTTAAATTATCATGTAGTTAACTCTACCTTTTTCCTTCACATTTTCTTCCATTGCTTTAGAGAGACTATTCTGGCCCAGAACAAGTAACTATTTACCTATATTCTTCTTGCACTTTAAGGATTTATTTTTTCTTTTACATTTAAGTATTACACTAGACTAGGAATTGCTTTGGTTTATGGAGTTATTAATGGAGAATTATATTTTCAAAATATGCAAATAATTCCAAATAATCTTTTTTGGGGGGAAGGCTTATCTATAAGACACTGTCTTTGAACTAAAGAGTTCAAGAGACAGGATATCTTAACCCTCAAAAGACCCTAACATACAATTTTAGGTTCTGTGGTTAGTAGTGAACTAGATTTCATTTTTTAGAAGGAGGTAGGAGGAAGTAGGTAAGGAAGGTTTTTCAGCATTTCAGATCATCCCAAGTAAGCTCTACATAGGCTTCTTTAGGTTGGACTCTTACTTCATCTTCTTGCATTTAAAGTAGAAGATCATAAAGGAGAATGAGACATGTGAGTTGTGAGATCCTAAAGTAGAGCCTCTACACAGGTGAAGGTTCAGAGCATGCTGGTTTGGTTCAGGAAAGCATGTGTGGACCCTCAATAAATAAATAATCAATCAATCAATCAATCAATCAACCAATCAATCAATTCTATGTTCATAGGAGTGTAAGCTCCCCAAAGGCATAGACTCCCTCTTCTATTTCCACTCTGTGGCTTCTCTTATGTAGTCCCTTACCCGCCCCCCAAAAAAGGAAAAACCTTCCTTCTTGACTAGTTGAAATTTCGGGGAACTGGTGACCAAATCTGATCACTGCTCTTTGGCTCCAGACCCACCTCACCTCAATCTTTTGTCTCAATCCCTTGAATCCAGACCCTCACATCCTCCCTCCTTTTGGAATGAGGAGGTGCATTTGCTAACATTTATCTTTCTAGGAATAGCCTCTGAGGATCAGATGAGGGAGTGGGCAGTGAAAAGAACAACTAAGCCTGTGGTCAAGTAGCCAGGATGTGGCTGCAAATATGAAAGCCCAACTCTGACCTCATCAGGGCAAGATGGCTACTGCTGGTCTTGTGGCTGCCAGCAGAGAACAAAGCAGAGAAGAAATCTGGCTTCTCCCCAGTCATTTTCTTGGGTGGCAGTTATGATTCCTCAGAACTGAAAGCATGTCAGACATCAGTGATCACAAGTAGCTATTTAAAGCCCTGCCTTTCTTACTGATGTAATGATAGAAGCGTTTGGAGATGGAGAAGAGGGAGAAAAAGTAGCCTAAAGCTAGTGCTGGACCCCTAATGCTAAGATCCTTACTCGTTGCCTAGGAGGGATTCTGCAGGGGGCCTGCCCTGCCCGCACAGAAAGATAGGTACTAACTCTCTCAGGGAACTAGAGAACCAGTCCCAGCTAAGCAGAATTGTCATCCAGATCAGGACTCCAGGATCCCAGAAGAAGAGTGGGAGGCAGAGCCAGACATCATGTCCTATCACAGGCCAGAGGGTTCTGAGAGTGGAAGAGGGGCGTACCTGCTTGCTGGATGCATCACAGATATTGACTCCCCACAAGAGGGATACCTCTTCCAGCACCCGCTCAGGGTTTTTTCCTGTGTCCTCAGCTACTCTTAGCATGCAAATCTCCTTGGAGAGACACCATCTCCTACTGGAAAGGGAACAGAAGGGGAACGAGGCCAGCCAAGGGTCCCTAAGAACTGTCCTCCCTCCATTCTTTCTTATTTGGCAGTTTGAAAGCTGGACTGCAGCTGCAGGCATAGTTCCCATGGCAATAGGACCAGTACAAAAGAAGGGGCAGGCTCCAGAAAAGGGTCAGCTTTGGGATATATTTGAGAAGGACTCAGAAAGGCTTCTATTGATCCTATCCAGATTTCTTCTCTTCAGTTAAGCCAGTGAAAGCCCCAGTTAACATTTTAAATGAATGGCCTTCTATATTCACCATGATCATCATGAAAGTCCTTAGAACTAGTTCATCAAGTCAAAGAATCTCCGTATAAGATCCAAACTCTAACTTCAAAGAGCAGAGGAGCCAATATATCAAGTGTTAAAGAGCTGAATGTAAGTTTCAAATGGAAATGGAAGATAACAATGGAAAAACAGCAGCAAAGCAAATTATTTCTTGTCAATGGATAGTATAAACAATAACCTACTGAGGGATTCATACTGGGGGAGTATGAATCTTGGAAGGCTTTACAAAGTAGGCAGAATTTGAGCTGGGCTGAACATGGATGAGACCTGCTTAGCTAAGAAGAAAGAAAGCGAATGGACAGTCCAGGAGAAGGCTAACATTAGCAGAAAGCAGGAGGTATGTTCAGGCAACAATAAGTAAAGACCTCTGATTGAGGTCAGGGGTTCAGGTGGGCCCTGTGTGAGAAACGAATTTATTGAAATAACTTTAGTCTGGGGAGGTAACATGAAATGTAACAGATCTGATAGTAGGAAGGAGTGTGAGCATGGAAACTAGAATGAGGGTGATCAGGACCATCAGAGAGAAGCACACAGCACTGAGTCCCCAAAGGATGGGGCACCACAAGAGTCAGTGAACACTGAAGATAAATTTACCCAATTTTGTAGCTTTGCAGCAGATCACCCCTGGGGGTGAGAAACCCTAACGCATTCAGTCCAGAGTAAGCCGATCAGCATGTGAAAAAGAATTGCTTCTGACTGTCTTGGGAGCTTAATTGGTGCTTAGTGAAGCCTAAATACTGTCTCTAATAATATTACAAACACAAAGCATGCAACTTGTCTACAGAAAGCACAGAAAGTATCCTGATTGTTAATAAGATTATATGTGAGAGGGCATGTGTACATAAGTGTTAGGTGGATGCATGGGCCACCTTAACTTTAATGTGTATGTGTATATATAATATTGAGCTCTGACAGCAACTTCACATCATTGTTTCTTGGTTAAGCACCCTCACATATTTTTTTCTGAAGCCATCTCAAGCATCTTGAAATGCACAAATCCATGGGATCTTGTAAAACACACACAATTTTTTTCTCCTGTGAAACTTTGGCATGCCTGAGCTTGCTTTGTCTCCTTACCAGCAGTGGAAGAAATCTCACATTCAATCTTGTCCCATATTTCATGGCTATGAAAACTTTTTCTATGTTCTGGCTCACACCGATCTTTCCCATTTTCTGTATATTTGGATATATATTGATATCTAGTTTTTCCTGATTTCTGCCTCTGATGTGCATGACGTGTAGAGATCTTGTCACCTGCAGTATCAGCATCACTTAGGGAGTTGCTAGAATTGAACTATCCCTTTCTTGGAAAAGTCTTTGTGCACTTTTGCCCATGATTCATTTCCTGTTTCTGCTCCAGTGCCCTGATCTTTCCACTGCAGCCTTCCAGCTTTCACTATCCCAGCTCCTCCATATCCATGGACACCCTAATTTTTATCCTGTATCCCATATTCCCCTTATGCTGCAGCAGCTGTTTCCCTGACCAAGCCCAGAATAACCATATATACGTGATGTCCCTAGTTGAAAGTGAATTTCAGTCCTCTTGATTCCAAGTGTTCTGGTTGTTTAGGAAAGTCTGGATTTCTGTGGGTAACCTAATCGACAGAGCTTTGTATGTTTTCCTCCTCAAAGGCCTGGATATCTGATTAATAGCAACTCCAATCAAAGAGGTTTCAATAAACAAGTGTTATAATGCTAAATTAAAAAAAAAATACAAAGAAAAAAGAAAGGAAGAAAGAAGGAAGGAATGAATGAATGAAGGAAGGAAGGAAGATAGGAACGAAGGAGGGAACAAAGGAAGGAAGGAAGGAATGAACGAATGAATGAAGGAACCAAGGAACCAAGGAAAGAAATGTAAAATCTCAGGCTCCACCTCAAATAAACTGAATCAGAATCTGCCACTTAACAAGACCTTGAGAGATTTGTGCGTGCATTAATTTTTCAGAGGCATTTCCCTAGTAGACAGGGACTTTATTTTGTATTTCGCTCGTATTCACATCCATTTGTAATTACATGCAACCATGGTGGCCATGAAACAGATTGAACACATTCTTATTGAATTTAGTTGAAACGGTCCTCAACGTCCAGCCACTCATAAAGAAAGTGCCCTCACCATTTTATCTGATTCAAAAACCACCCGGGGAGACAGGCAAAACACTTTTTCATTCCCATTTTACAAATAAGGAAATGGGGCTCAGAAGGGCTTCTTAATTTCTCAAGGTCAAACAATTGAAATTTAAAAAATACTCAGAATTTTCAAAAGCCATTGAGTAAAGTGATAATTAAAGACAGATGGTACTACCAAAAGGGAAGAAAGGGAAATTTGAAAATAAATAGAATACATATTAATATTTAAAAATTTTTTATTCTGATTTATCATTTAATCTCAATTTCAAACTTTTGGTCTCCTTTGCATGCTGCCCACCCTCAAAAAAATGTTGAAGAGATAGTGTGAAATCTTCTAATAATATCTTTGAGTAGATATACTCCTGAGCCTTGCATTATACATGCAAATATTTCCTGAACCCACAGCATATGTTAAATTATTTTTGGTCATTTATGGACATGAAATGCCTATAACCTTTGTTGGTGTTTCTAACTGCCTTGCCCCCAAAATACACCTGTCCCTTGATTTGTGCAAATTATCCATTCCATGTGTGTGTGTGTTTTTTTTTTAATGTGGAAGAAAATTACGTAGAGTCTCAGCAGTACAAAAAAAAAATACTTTAAAAATAGGCTGATATAAATCATAAAAATATTGTTTCACATAGTTCCACCAAAAAATGTTAATGAAAATTTAGAAAAAACAAAATAAGTTTTATTTGTTGTCTGTGTCTGTACTGTAATCTAAAGCAACCAACCTTCTCTTTTTAATTGGAACGAAGTCACTACCTTCATCGCTTGAAATATTTAGAAGTACTACTTCAGTTTCATTGTTCATGTTTATGTTTTTGGATGATCTTTTTCTGACCCAATCTTTTGCTAAGTTTTCACAAATTCTTCAATATTCATTGCAACATTTTAAAAAGTCTTTTTGAAATTTTAAGGCTTGTTGGATGTTTGGATCAATATCTAGAATTGCAGTTTCCAGTTTTGTGACCAAATAAAGAGCTTTGTAAATATTTTCTGCAGTGAATGAAAGTGGTTCAAGGTCACTGCTGTATTCATCAGCAGGATGGGCTTCAGATATTAAGTGAATTAATTCATTATCAGTTAATTTGTGATCAACCAGTAATTCGTTAATATCATCTACATTCAAATTGTCATTTCTTCTTGAAATTTATGTAATAAATTAATAATGGCAGTTAATCTCTCTTGAATTGTTGGAATCATATTCCCTGGTACAACCACTTCTGGCCATATTGCTTTCCAGCAAGCATTTAAAACTGATGACTTTATATCACTCAAAGCTAAAACAATATTCTTGATGTAACTTAAAATTATGTATTTATTCCAGGCTTCTGTAACTGTGATTCATTATCTTCAAGTTTATTAAAAATATCATTAAAACTCCATTTAATGTAATTAATCTTAAAGATAGAAATAACACCTTGATATAAAGGTTAAATTAAAGAAGCTGTCTTTGGTGGCAAATATACAACTTTTATATTTGAATGTCCTAAATTGTGTGGATGATCAGGTGCATTATGTAAAAGTAAAAGTATATTTAAAAGGAAGACATTTTTCCTTTGTATAATTTTCAGCTTCTACAGCAAAACGTTTGTAAAACCAATATCGAAAAACATCAGTAGTAACCCATGCTTTTTTATTCGCCATCCAATGAGCAGGAAGATTATTAATTGTGTAGTAGTAAGTATTAGTTCTTTGTATGCTGCTGAGTTAAGCTATTGTTTTCTAGAAAGATTAACCGCCAATAATAGATGTGAAAAAATTAGAACTACGTAAAATGAAACCGCGTATAAAAAGTCCACGTAAATGGGGGAGATATTTACCGCGTATAAAAAAACTTGCATAAAAAATACCACGTAAATCGAGGTATGGATGTTTTAAAAAAGTAAAATATCTTTCACTCAAGGTATCTTTTACAAAGAAAACGGAAGACCTAAAATTTTTCTCATCTTGGCTTTCTCCAAGATGAGTGAAGACTATGCTCAAAACGAGGATGTCGAGTTGTTTTTTACCCACTTTTTAAAAACATGGCACTAGAAATTCTCCTGGTATTTATTTGAGAAAAAAAAACAATAAATTTTCTTAAAAGATTAATAATAATTTTTTCAAAAAAATAAACATAACAATCAATTTTATTCTTTTAGGCCCATAACAAATAGCTAGAGACACATTAAAAAAGATCTATTACAAGTGAAATGATCGAATACATATCGATTTAATTCAAAACATAAATAAATTATTCAAGTAAAATTTGAAACTCCTAATGGGAGAAATAAAAGATGAGAGAAATAATTGGAAAGATATATATTGCTTTTTATTGGAAAGACCAAATACATAGTAATGATGATAATTCCTAAGCAAATATTTATAGATTTATGCAAAACCAAGATCCCAAGTGAATACATTATAGATTCTGACAAACTCACAGTGTAATTCATCTAGAAGAATAAGCTAGCAAGAATATTGACATGTTCTTTTTTTAAAATATATAATAGTTTACTATACCATATTTAAAAACATGATTTATAGCAACAATTATCGAAATAATCAGTTATTGGGTTAAAATAAGAAAAGTTGACCAGTAGTTTGGAATAGTGATTCTAAACGAAGCACTTAATATCCAAATAACCAAAGCCACAGCTGTACTAGGCTGATAACTTATATTGAATTTATTGTTGACTAAACTTCAAATCTTTTTCATATGTAGCATTATCTACCCAAGTTTTTCCCATTCTCTATTTTATTAAAGGATAACTTTCAGAATAAAGTGAAATCATGATTTTCAAAAAAATATAAAATAAACACACATTAAAGATTTTATTTAACTCATTATTTAATGAGGGAACTAAGCAGATGTTACTACGTGTTCAAAAGAGAATCCAGACACTTGTATAGATAAGGAATATTGAGATGAATTTACAAATAGATGTAGAATTGGCCAATTCACAGTGTCAACTGAACTTCCACCAACAAAATTTATTTGCAAGTCTGTAGACAAGAATTATTCTGCACTGCTATAGGTTATCTACAATTTACATAATTGTGAAATAGCTCAAAGGCAATGAAAGGTGCAGAATCTTCATAGAATCAGAATCAGATAATCCAGAACAATGTGCACTAAATAATGCATAGTTTTCCCTTGAAGCACAAATTTTTCTCTGTAATTCCCAGTTGTTTCTTTTTTGTACTCAGCTGAAGAATTTTACACTTATGTTTATTAATCATATATTGAAAGATTTAACCTATCATAATCTTTATGCATACATGCATTCGATCAAGATGCTATCACTCCATTGTCCAAACCATTGACTTTTTTGAGAAAAAGTTGAACAGGACAGAAAATCAAAGCATATATACCTCAACCACGAAGATGAGAGATCTTTTTTTAAATAAACAAAGTAGAGGTGATCATCTGAGATAATGTAGCTAGAGAAGTATCATCTTCTAAAAGAGCAAAATGAGATAATAAGCCTGGAGAACAAAAAGAAGCAGGATGAGTAACACAGATGTGCTATTTAATTTATGTAACAGGTATTTTAATTGAGAACCACTTGATATCATGCACTGAGCTAGATGCTGAAGGCACTATGACAATGAAAGACAAACCCCTGGATTCAGGGATATTCGTTGTCTGGGGTGGAGCGAGAGAAACAGACA
>NW_011888800.1:12025676-12049752 GCF_000151845.1 Pteropus vampyrus
TATCTTTTACAAAGAAAACGGAAGACCTAAAATTTTTCTCATCTTGGCTTTCTCCAAGATGAGTGAAGACTATGCTCAAAACGAGGATGTCGAGTTGTTTTTTACCCCCTTTTTAAAAACATGGCACTAGAAATTCTCCTGGTATTTATTTGAGAAAAAAAAACAATAAATTTTCTTAAAAGATTAATAATAATTTTTTCAAAAAAATAAACATAACAATCAATTTTATTCTTTTAGGCCCATAACAAATAGCTAGAGACACATTAAAAAAGATCTATTACAAGTGAAATGATCGAATACATATCGATTTAATTCAAAACATAAATAAATTATTCAAGTAAAATTTGAAACTCCTAATGGGAGAAATAAAAGATGAGAGAAATAATTGGAAAGATATATATTGCTTTTTATTGGAAAGACCAAATACATAGTAATGATGATAATTCCTAAGCAAATATTTATAGATTTATGCAAAACCAAGATCCCAAGTGAATACATTATAGATTCTGACAAACTCACAGTGTAATTCATCTAGAAGAATAAGCTAGCAAGAATATTGACATGTTCTTTTTTTAAAATATATAATAGTTTACTATACCATATTTAAAAACATGATTTATAGCAACAATTATCGAAATAATCAGTTATTGGGTTAAAATAAGAAAAGTTGACCAGTAGTTTGGAATAGTGATTCTAAACGAAGCACTTAATATCCAAATAACCAAAGCCACAGCTGTACTAGGCTGATAACTTATATTGAATTTATTGTTGACTAAACTTCAAATCTTTTTCATATGTAGCATTATCTACCCAAGTTTTTCCCATTCTCTATTTTATTAAAGGATAACTTTCAGAATAAAGTGAAATCATGATTTTCAAAAAAATATAAAATAAACACACATTAAAGATTTTATTTAACTCATTATTTAATGAGGGAACTAAGCAGATGTTACTACGTGTTCAAAAGAGAATCCAGACACTTGTATAGATAAGGAATATTGAGATGAATTTACAAATAGATGTAGAATTGGCCAATTCACAGTGTCAACTGAACTTCCACCAACAAAATTTATTTGCAAGTCTGTAGACAAGAATTATTCTGCACTGCTATAGGTTATCTACAATTTACATAATTGTGAAATAGCTCAAAGGCAATGAAAGGTGCAGAATCTTCATAGAATCAGAATCAGATAATCCAGAACAATGTGCACTAAATAATGCATAGTTTTCCCTTGAAGCACAAATTTTTCTCTGTAATTCCCAGTTGTTTCTTTTTTGTACTCAGCTGAAGAATTTTACACTTATGTTTATTAATCATATATTGAAAGATTTAACCTATCATAATCTTTATGCATACATGCATTCGATCAAGATGCTATCACTCCATTGTCCAAACCATTGACTTTTTTGAGAAAAAGTTGAACAGGACAGAAAATCAAAGCATATATACCTCAACCACGAAGATGAGAGATCTTTTTTTAAATAAACAAAGTAGAGGTGATCATCTGAGATAATGTAGCTAGAGAAGTATCATCCTCTAAAAGAGCAAAATGAGATAATAAGCCTGGAGAACAAAAAGAAGCAGGATGAGTAACACAGATGTGCTATTTAATTTATGTAACAGGTATTTTAATTGAGAACCACTTGATATCATGCACTGAGCTAGATGCTGAAGGCACTATGACAATGAAAGACAAACCCCTGCATTCAGGGATATTCGTTGTCTGGGGTGGAGCGAGAGAAACAGACATTAAACAAACAATTTATACATTGAAACAACCATAAGTGATACACCTAGTGTGGTAAGTGATATCAGAAAAAAATTACAAACTATTAAGGAAATGTAGAGAGAGTAGATATGAACGTATTAGTCATCTTCATTTTTTTCAGCCTTGTTGCTATTAAGTCTCTATCTTGTATTTTCTGTCTTTTGGGGGATGTAAAGATGTTTGGAGTGAAGACAAAAGAGTTGAGAATTGAGAGACAACTGCTACTTACCAGCAAAATGAGAATGGTCAGTGGCTTGCCCAATTTTCTTTTCTTTCAGAACCACCAATAGTACCAACCAAAGATTGCCTTTAGGCAGGATGTGCATGATGCAGACAAAGCCTTAGCTGTTCGGATTCTATTGTACCCAACTGTATAAAACACTGTTACTACAAACCAAGAACTAGGAAATAAAATGGTTTTGTTATACTGCAATGGGATTTACTGTTTCCATGCAAATAGAGTTATCTATGTATATGCATGTAATAAACAGTGAAAATATTAATATAGTTTTATAAAGTAATTAAAATTCAACTCACAACTAGTAGAAGACATTTGACACACGATATAAGTGACAAAGAATTAATTTGCTGAATGTTTAAATAATCCGTAAAACTAACAAACAATCCCATAAAAATTAGGCTTTCATGGAAGAAGAAATATATAAGGCCATAAACATGAAAATATGTTCAATTTCATCAAAAGGGAGAATGTAAATTAAAACCACAACTTTTTGCTCCCACCAGAGTGGCAAAAATGTAGAAGTCTGGCAGTGAGAAGTGTTCAAGGAAATGCAGAGCAATCGGAACTCCTATGTTACTGCTGGGAAAGTGCGAACCACTCCGGTAGGCAAACAATTTGTCATCACCTAGTCAAGTGGAACAAGTACATTTCCTACTACATAACTATTTGGATCTTGGGAGACACTTGCACATGTGCTCCAGGAAACATGGACAAGAATGTTCCTATAGGCATTTGGGAAATTGTAATACCTGGAAAGAACCTGAATGTTTATGCGCAAGAGTGTGGATAAATGAACTGTGGTGTATTCTTATCGTGAAATACCACATGGCAGTAAAATAGAATTCTCAAAGTAGAGAGATGAGAGGGAGAAAGTTCCAGGCAAATATATATATATATATATATTTATATATAATACTATATATATATAGTATTATCTTCCACTTGTATAAAGTTTAAAACTAAACTGTTTTGGGATATAAATGTGCTAAAAAATTGTAAAGAAAAACAAGAGATAATAAACACAAAATTCAAAGCAGTAGTTAGTTCTCAAAGGCAGGCAGAGGGATCGGAGCAGGATGAACATACAGCAGCATCAGATATAGTTCTTAAGCTTGTTGGTGAGTTCAGTGGTGTTCATTTCATGATTACTCTTTAACTTCCCATGTATATTATATAGATGCTTATGTATATATGTTATATTCAATTTAAAATGTGGATATTTTTATAACTATATATGTATATTCAAATATTTGTCAGTGCATTTACCAAGGCTTAGAGGTCAGCTTTCAAAGAATGTGGGTTTGTTTGTTTGTTTTTAATGTGTTTCTCTTGCCTTGATATTTTGATTACTATTTGCTGTTTCATATATATGCAGAGCCGAAATTCTCCAGGTTAATTTCACTCCAACATGGAAATGTTTCTGCAAAATAATTGCTATAAAATATCTTCTCTTTTGCATTGCTATGGTGGGAAGGTGTTATAAATTATCTTAACTTTGGGATGAAAAGAAAATAATTTCTAACATGAGTGCTATCTAGAAAGCTCTTCCTGCGCACTCTGAAGTTCTTTAAGGTGATTTCTTGTGGTACACTATCAAACACACCACCTGGCTGCAGCAGCTGTAGATAAAACCTGTCCACTTGTGCTCTCATGGGGCTTGTTTAATATTTTAATTCCCGCTCCAAACAGATCTTATGGAGAAGTTGTGACCGTGGGTCCTCAGTATCTCCCTGTGTTACTGTTGAGATCTCCTTTCTCCTCTCTCTAGTCTGAATGCTCATCTTTCAGTCGGCCTCACTACTCTTTTAGAGTCTCCATCTGATATTTTTAGGAGAAATTAATCTTCCGACATCCCAAACAACCAGAGTCGCTGTTTGCATGCTACATACAGGAGCAATGGGCTCTTCCTTTAAAGATATGTTTTTACTTTTACATCACTTATCTCCATGTCTCTAGATGCACTAACCACAGTGAGAAGACACGTCAGACTCTTCAGTCATTGTCATCGAGTCTCTAAGTTCAATTACCAAGCACCGCCCATATTATGACACCTTCCGGCATCTTTGGCATGGGGCTGGAAAACCCCTTCCTAAAGGGCTGCCTCCTGTTTACCTAGGTTTCTTTCTCTTCATTCCCATTATCTCAGGAAACGCAAAGACATGTTCCTGGGGATTGCCAAGGATATATGTTTCCAGGGATCATAAGAGATTTTCCAGCACATTCTCAGGTATACATGTCTTCAACCCCATGTTTTGCCTTACACATGAGCATAATGGGAGAATTGACCACTCTAACAAATTGATGCCAAATGTATGCAGAGCCCAATTTCTCACATTAGAACATAGGGCATGTCCACAAAGTTCATTTATAGGTCAGTTGCTAAAATGTGAAACTCATTTTCTTCCAAAAACGGTGTTTGTAGGGTTGGTGCTGACGACAGATTTGGCCCCAATACCCTATCTAATCCACAAAGTATCAGAAATAGCATATTGCAATGAAAGTAAGTAGAATACAACATTGTTTCAAAACTAATACTAAAATATAACATATAACACTTACAAATGAGAAATCATTTTTATTTATTTGAATTCTGGTGCTTGAGGAAAGGTTAATTCATCTAACAGAGGCAAAAAGGTAGATGACAACTGAATATTCTGAAGGGAAACTCAGGCAACTTTTAAGGACTTGGAGATACTGATGAGGCTGGTTTTCAGTAGTAGTAGTGGAAGGCTTGTCATCATTTTTCAAGCACTTTACTTCATCATTTCTGTCTTTTCATTGATACAATCCTGCCGCTTGTTGAGCTCAAGTTATTTGTTGTTCACAATGAAATAGAGAATAGGGAAAAGGTTGGAATTGAGAGGCTTTCCTGAGTAAGCAAAAGAAACGTATCTTGAATTGGATTCATTGATTAAAAACCCACACATATCTATTTAGTGTCCACTATCTGATCAGCTCTATATGAGGTCTTAGGGATATAAAGAAGAATAGGACAGTTGCTAACATCATGGCATCAACCTATTGCAGTGGATGGTGGAACAAAATGAGGCAGGGAGCCGAGAGTGTGAAGAGACAAATATGCAAATTATACCATGATGTGCTAAAAGCTGTATTAAAGAAAGAGCAAGGTGCTGTTTGGAAGAGTCTGGAAATGCTTCCCCAAATGACAGTTAATTTTCAAAAAAGAATAGGAACAAAATGTACAAAAGCACAGGCATAAAATCATTTTGGAAATAATGTGAGGCTCAGAGTAAATGCAGGGAAGGTAGGAAATGGAGAAAGATGAAGCTGAAGAAATAAGGTGAAAATTAACTTTATGTCCCCAAATGCTAAAGGAGAGTTGAAACTCAGTTTTGCAGGTAACTTGGAGACAAGTTTTAATTTGTAATAATATGTTCGGACAACTAAGGAAATTAATTGAAATGGAATTAATTGATCTTTGCATGACTTAAAAGAGAAGACAGTACCAGGAAATCGTGGTTCCTTTTGTAGAGACAGAAAGAAGAAATGGTCAAAGGCATCAGATCAGAGTGCTTCTCTGCCCCATTGACATCCGAGACAGTTCAGTGGCTTTCAGGGAAAAGCGGAGTTGGGAATGGACCGGCCCTGGGGTCTTAGGGAGGCAGAGTGTGCAATTGTACCTTTCAACTTCTTACAATATGATTTCATCTCGAGATTGAACGTAATGTGGATTTTATATCTTCTACTCAATGACTGCTGATGAAATGGAAATCATGTACTAACACGTCGTCTGCAAGTCCTGGGTCATATGGAAATGAGAGTTCATGTTTAATCATTGACAGTAGCTAGTGAACAATCACTTACTTGTTTGAACCTCCCTTTGGCATTTCTGCAATGTGGTTCCTAGAATTATACTTTTCTTTTTCTCCCTTCCCACTCACCGATAAAAGAATGCTTTAGTGGCTGTAAACCTCTCCAGTGAAGAATGCTCTCTTATAGTAAATTCATAGCATTTCAATAGTTCCACTCTCTAATCTCTGATTTCTGGCTCTTCTCAGATCTTAAGTTTTAGAACCTTATGCAAAGAATAAGAATGTAACTAATTAAACAAAAAAAAATGAGAAAACAAAAACATTAAAAAAAAAAAATCCTCACGTGTTAATCAAGGACAATACAGTTCTCAGAATGCTAAATCCTGTTATCTGGTCCTGCTGTCTGTCCATGGAGTTGCTGTCCTGGGCAGCGAAAGAAGGCCTATCTCTAATCCTGTATGCATTTGCAGTCTTCTCAGCTCCTCAAGAAATGAACAGATCCAGCATTTAGCTGGTATAGGGAAGGAAGGCACTGCCACCTACAGGTCGTAAAATTAACGACATCATAAATTAATACTTAATTTGTAGAAAAAAATATTTTATTAATGTAACATTTTCATAGCCTTAAAAGCCTCCAAGTTAGCTAGTTTATCCTCCTGCCTTCGGGAAGATCTGTTCCTAAATATGCAAGAACTGTCACTGAGATTAGAGAAGCTCAACTCTCAGACAATTAAAATCTAACCAAAGTCAGACTCTCCCTGCAAGAATTGAGGATTAGGCTGGACTTGGCACAGGCTGAGCAGTGAAGGGGTCGTGGGTAATTACTTCCTAATGCACTCTTTAAACTCATAACTCTCCAGGCCTGTTTCCTCATTTGTAAATCGAGATAATGCATCAGATCAGTGGTTCTCAAAGTGAGGTCCCTGGACCAGCATCGCCGGTACTGCCTGGGACTTGTTAAATAGGCAAGTTTCTCTGGCCCTGCCCCAGCCCCCAGACTTACTGAATTGGAAACTGTTTGGGTAGGACCCAGAAATCTGTGATTTAAAAAGCCCTCTGAGTGATCGTGACATACCCAAAAATGGGAGAAGCACTGGATTAGATGATCTAGAAATAGTCAATGTGCAATTGAACACCTCTAGAGTCATGTCACCTGCACCTCAACCACCCATCAGTTGGAGGAGCTGAATCAATGGAGAGACTGACCTTGGCGAGGAGGGGGGAACTGGGGAAAAGCTGGAGCTGAAGAAGCAAGTTCACCACTCTACTGGATGGGCATGTGGCCATTGATGAACCATCTCAATGGTCAACTGAATGTCTAAAAACCACTGTTCCAACAAAAAGGGGTTTTTTTTTCCCCCTAGTCTATCAACACATACATTTACCAGGCTATCACTCTGCTTTGCCTGTTTTTGACTATCTGAATTAATGCCTCTCCTTGGCTGAACTTTAACTACTAAATAGTATCCTTCAAATGAGGTTTTCCTTCCTCTTCCACAAAGGCTTTTATGAACAGCAATAAGTTCATATTTTTCTCTTACTATATGAATCCTTTTGACCCCTCATGTTCGTAGCAGAAAATTTGGTACCTAATGACATATCATCTTAGAGTATTCTCAAATTATTTCCCATGATTATCTCATCTCACTCAACAGATCTCCCTGAGGATTTTTGCTTATATGGTTCATATACTCACTGCTAGGCTTCTGGCAAGTTCCCAGCATAGCTCTGGCAGAAATTGGTATTTAACAAATAGTTGATGATTGGTTTTATATGGTTCTCTGAAAAAACAATTTGAGTCTTTGAATAGATTTTAAGCTGTCACAATTTTCCTCTTCCTTCCCTCATTGTGTTCCTGAATGATTCTGTGAAAAGGTCATATTGACTTTGAAAATAGCTAAAATCCATGAAAAGTAGCAGAAATTAAAGAGCTGAGGTTTTGGGGGCTTCTACGTATTGTATTAGACCCACATGTGTAGACCATTGTAATAATCACAACTCAAACTCTCCGTTAAGGAGCATTTATTTGGGCAGTTAAAAAATAAAATCAAAACCACACTGAATAAAATTTGAATTATCCTTTTGAAGAAAATTTTATAAAAGTTATTCTTGGATGTGGTTAGCACTGGAAAAGAAACCCAAATACCAACACTCATTTCTGGAATTATGACTATAAGGTCACTTATTCAATAATTATTGAAAACCTCCCTGAATTTGTCTGGTTTCCTTTCGATAGTAAGAAGGAAACTGAGAACAGGACAGGCTGAAATGGCCATTGGCTGCTGCCAGAGCGGCTCTAGTTCAGTGCTCTACTGCAGGGGTCACCCCGATCCCCTGATGGTGAACAGTTACCTGTCCATGGCCTGTAGAAACTGGGCCACACAGAAAGAGGTGAGCTGTGGGTGGGTGAGCGAACGAAGCTTCATCTGTATTTGCAGCTGCTCCCCAGCACTAGCATCACCACCTCGGCTCCACCTCAGATCATTAAGGATCGGATTCTCATAGGAGCACTGGTCCCTGGTGCCAAAAAGGCTGGGGACAGATCGCTGCAGTCTACCGAGATAGGTCCATCTGTTGCAAAGGAGAAGCAGAGGTTTTGAATTACTCCAGGCCCTTTCCTTTTACATAGGAAATGTGAACATCTGAATGTGCTTGACTCTGAGGCCAGAAATGGTCCAATTCATGTTAGCTTCCCAGCTCCTAGTCCTTCTCTGGCACATAGCAAGCCCTCTGTTAAACTGAATTAGGCAAAACACATTAATATCCATAGTTATTTGGGGACGAGACTAAGTAAAGTTTATTCTACCACTCTCACATTTTATTTTATTTATGCAACTCCCATTTATATATAGTAAAGAGGTGAATTTGAATAGAACAAAAATTGGCAGGGCCAAAGTTTGGATCTTCATTGCAAAACCAACCAACATCATTTTAATGGATTCAGTCTGGTTTTCTTAGGATTGATTGGGAGGTTGATTTTAGTTTGTTGTGTGTGTTTTACAAAAATCCAGCCTTTCTCTATCGCTTGCGGGCCTCAGGGCTATCCTTCTGAGCTCTCATCAGCGAATGACATTCTAAATGACCTAGAACTGAGGGATGTCTTCTGCACAGCCCCAAACAGCTGTCTGGCAGCTGCACAGTGGAGGTGGTGGCATTTCAACAGGGCCGGCCAGTGAAAGACTCTTTATTGTCTAGTGGCAGAGAACCAGGCTGTAAAGTGTATTGTGCGCTTGGGAATCCCTTAAGATAAAAGGTATAGAAGAAGGAGAATGGACTCTATTCAGCTTCATGGAGGACAGAACAGAGGCTGTCTTCATGGGGTCAGATTCTGTGCTTTGGGTGGAAGAGGGCACTGGCAGCAGAGCCTTGTGGGTGTAGGGGGGTGAGGGACCCTCTTGTGGTTTCTCTGGGTGGCTCCGAGTCCAGACATACAAAAGCATGATAAAAAACCACTGCCCTGTTGCCAAAAGTCTATGCGATAGTAAGAAGCAAACTGAAGGCCTTTTTCTGTGCTCCCATGAGAGAGAAGGGCAGAGTTCTCCCCAAGGGGCAGAGAGGCAAGGACCACACAGTTGGAGGCATCGTACAGAATGCCCAACCCTTCACCTTTGCACACCACTTCCCAAGTTACAGGTACTTTCAGAGACAGACCTCACATAAGCCCTGAAACAGCTCCGGGTGACACGCAGGGAAAGTATTAACACTCTCATTTAGTAGAAGAGAAAAATGAGGTCCAGGAGCTTAAGTGATTTACCTAAACTTATATAGCAAAGGAATTAGGAGATCTGGGACTAGAACCCATATCTTCTTAGCCTAATTAAACATTCTTCTTCTACCACGAGGCAGCTTCTCAAAGTCTGCCTTTCAGGCATAGCCTAGAACCAGAAGCCATATGGCCCCATGATCTAGGGAGAGCTGCCTTACCACTGGCCCTGCTGTCCTTCCCACTCTTGGTCCTGCCTGCCCTCTACTGTAGGTCAATTATGAGCTTATCATAGTGCACCCTTGGGGGGCTAGGAAGGGGGACAGGACATGAACTTGGCGAGACGGAGACCACCATGGCAGTAGCAAAAACACACTAATATCCTCAAAGGGCCAGTAGTACTGCCTCTTAAAGTAGAGCCCCCACCCTTAACCCCGACATCCAAGGTCCTACGGCCATTGTATTTTTCTTCTATTTCTAATAAGGAAGAAAAGTCAAGTTCACAAATAGTCAGAACCTGGTCATTGAACCCCTTCTTTGGAAGGGACTGGAAATGCACTAGCTCCAGGGAGCCATGATGAAAAAGAACCACGAATAAAGCAAAAAGTAGTCCAATATTTTCCACATCTCCAGTCACTCCAACAGGCCTCCAAAAAGACTATAGAATTTCAGGATGCATGAGAGAAAATAGCTTTATTGATGGGAACATGTCCCTTCCCTGATAAGACCTTACAGAATTTCTGCATCAGATGTTCCCTGAAAATAAAAAATCCAAATCACCCTGACTCCTTGGGATCAAATGGCTGTGTGGTTGGGGACAGAGTTTCCTTGTCCATTAAAATGGATACTTTCTCTAAATGCTTTGCAGAGGTGTGTGTGCATGTGTGTGTGTGTGTGTGTGTGTGTGTGTGTGTGTCTGTGTGTGTGTGTGTGTCTGTGTGTGAGACAGAACAGGGAACACTACTTGCAAAGGTGCTCTTTAAAATATAGTGAACTTGGCTTTTCTTCCTTATTAGAAATAGAACAAGAATACAATGGCCATCCAAGAAGAAAATCTATGTTACCATCACCTAGAAAGATAAGCCAAAAGAAATTTGTCATTCCCATTTAAAATTTTTAAAATGATATAAGATGCTGATTCCTAAACTTTAGCTGGCATCAGAAATCCCTGAGGGTCTTGTTTTTGATTGCTGGGCCTCGCCCTGAGTTTCTGACTCCATAAGTCTGGGGTGAGACCTGAGAATTTTACACTTATGACAAGTCCCTATATGAGGCTACTGGTTTGGCAGTTATGCTTTGAAAATCACTGACATAAGAAATTAAAATAATAAAAACTGAAAAATGGTTTTTTTTTAGAAAGTTACCCTATATGAGGGCCTGAAAGTCCAGCCAGAGTAGCCTGGGGTTGTTAGAGTCCACTTTGATTCTGGGTGACTTTGGAGATGGAACAAGGCAGTTGCCACCTTCTCAATGACACCACCTACAGCGCTGCAATCTGTTTCCAATTTAAAAGAAGAGGGTGAGTGCTCTGCATGCGTTGAGCTCAATAAACCTGTCGTCGACAGGCAGCTCTGCACCTGGAGCTGAGCTGACGTGATGCTTATGGGTTTCGGAGAACTTTGTAAAGACCTTATTGCTGCCTCTACCTTGCAAGGGATTCTGTCATGAGTCGCTGTTCTAAACACTGCTGAAAAGCCAGTTCTAGGCAAAATGCTGAGTTAGACCTTTATAATTCTTCCACTTTCTTAGTGTCTCATCTCTCTGCCTTCCATAACTCAATCTCTCCTGCCTCCAGCCAGTGATTCTCAAAATGTAATAATCCCTCCGATACCCGGAGGTTTTGTTAAAATGCCATTTTGATTTAGTAAGTCTGATTTATTGGGTCCTGAGACTCTGCATTTTTTCCAAGCCCCCAAGCAATGCTGATGCTTCTGGTTTCCAGACTACGCTCTTGGTAGCAAGGCATTAAATAAGACAAGGCTTCTTACAATTATCAATAACTTCTATCTTTCATTCCCTAGTTACCCTTCTGTTAGGTGAGACTGGATGCTAATGGAAAATCATACCTGCTACTGTGAGCATGTGAGCTTAGCCACATTACCTCTCCTGGTAATAGCATAATAGAACATGTAGGATTTCAGAGGCCCCTTGGGAATGACACAGTAGGTACTTCCAGTCCAGGGACTGGCCACTCAGGTGAAGTTTTGAAGTTAGGTCCAGTTCTTATCATTCTTCTGTAATGGTCTGACCTCCATTTGCAGAGGAAAGACTCAATCCCTAAAATGGATGAGTTGACCTGATTATTTATTTATTTGCAGTTTATATCCTATTGCCTTCTAAAATGGATTTAAAGCAAAGAAATCTGATTAAGGATCCAGCCGTCTGACTAGTAAAGTTAGGTGTGAAATTTTCCGCTGTTTTCAATTGTCCTCTTTTTATGAAGAAGCAGGAGGAGGAGGAGGGAAAGCTGCACTTTCCCCAGCTTCCCTATGTATAAGCATTCAGCCATTCTCTTATTTCTCAGAAAATTCATTGTATCAGATCAAATTCTTAATTGTTCTCTTTCTGTATTTTACCTGAAAAATGCCAGCTTGAATCAAAATAACCCAGTACCAAGAAACAAACGAGAAAGATGATTTGTCAATAATTTATGGAGTCTTCTTTGGCCCTTCATTCTCCTCTGTCCCCTTTACCCTACCTGTTGCAATGTCCCATTTGTCCTGCCTCTCGCATCTCTCTCAGATTCACTCTTGGTCCCTCACTTCCATGCCTCTCAAACAGTCCAGCCCTCACATCCTCGTGTCAGATTATCATTAATACCTAGCTTTTATTGGCAACCTGGTTTGGACCAGCCACTCTGCTGAGAGATCTTTATGCATTAACTCTTCTAGTTCTCACTGTATACAATAGGTTACTTATTGTTACGCCCTTTTTACAGGTGAGACATGTGAAGCCTACCTGGACCCGTGGACACATGTTTCTGCCCTAACAGACTCTACTTCCTAAGCACATTGACTTTAGGGATGGCCGTCCTCCTCCCAAAGCACAGAAAGAACCCAGAGGCTGTCTATGCCAAATGTAACTTGGGCACATAGAAGCATAAACGTGGCAGTATGAAACAGGAATGCTTCCTTTTGGAAAACAATATCAATAAGAAAAAAATTAGTATAGTTTAAAAATACAGTTAAGAAATAGCGTTGCATTCTCCTCTCATCTATAGTTTCTTTTTTTTTTTTTTTTAACTGCTTCTCTTTTACTTCCTTTCCATTTATCTCTGCAGTGGTCTGGTGACTTTACCCTCAGCCTTCGTGTATAAAATGACCGAGGGGACACTGAAGTACGGCAGTGGCAGATGACTAAATGGAGGTTTGGTCCACGCCTTTTGAACAGTTGCTATCCCTGTGATTCCCGAGTCAAGTTTAAACTTTTCTGCTTCTTTTCAAAGTTCTTCCCAGCCAGGGCCCATCCTCCCTTGTCAATAATCTCAGGCCCAAACTTCCACTTTTTATAAAAGGGCTCATGTAGATTTGCCACAAGCAGCTAATTTGTCATGACTTCTAAGTACATTATATCCCTGAGACAGGGCTGGAAAAATAATGTCTGGGCCCTTGAAGATATTTCTTTGCCTTGCTGTTGTCACAGCTAAATGAGGTGATTCATTAGCCCTTGTGAGTAATGCCTGACTGCCATCTTAGAAGATATTACCGTTACTATGCAGTAGCAAGTCAATATTCAAATAAAATGGAAATTTCTCCCTTCTCTGAACTCCCATAATACTTTGGGTTTACAATTCTCACAGCCTTTATCACGCAGGGCTTTGTACTGTGGCTATTTCTGCACATGCGCAGTTCAGGCCCCTGCTGGACTCCACTCTGTGACAGCTGGGACAAGTATAGCTAGCTCCCTGTCCCTACCTGTGCCTGGCACTAGGAAGGTAATTCATAAGTGTTTGTTTCTACCGAAATTAAAATCTTCCTGAAACTTAGCTTTTCTTTCTCTTTTTTTAAAAAAACTATGTTTATTGACCACTTTTCTTGTTCCAGACAAGGGACCAAATGATTTATATATATCATTGTATTATGTCCCTGAACCCCTAGAACAAACTTACGAGGCAGGCACCATTCCTGTGTCTGTGATCTTGATTAATATGAGCACTGCTTTGCTCCTTCCTATTCTTCTTTCACTGGGGAACCCACCGCCTATTTTTCCATTCTCTTGGTGACTAAGAAAGTAACTGAGGCCTTCAAAGTGTGAGGAAAACACAACTTCAACAGCAAGCAATCTAAGTTAACCCCTTCAACTCACGCCTTCAAGTGGTCACAGGTATATTGAGCCAGAATCTCTGTGTGTGATTTAACACACAATTAAAATGCAGATTTCTGAGCCTCACCTCAGATCTACCTGATCAGAAGCTTTGGGGTGAGTTTTAAAGAACTTTAGTTGGTTTTGATGCACACATAAGTTTGAGAAACGATCTTGAGATCGATCTTGAGTCTGTGCATCAGTCAGGATAGGCTAATTATGCTACAGTAACAAATAATACCAAAATCTCAGTGACTTGATGCAAGAAAAGTTAAAATGTCACTCACACTCACACACGTCTGCTGTGGATATGACTAACTCTCCAGGGAGTTATCCTCTGTATGGTGCCTCTGTGATCCAGGCCGTATTGATCTTGTTGTGCCTCTATTTCAACATGAGGCTTGATGAAAGACTCACTGTGTTAGAAGAAGAAAACTTGCCTACGGAGGGAGTTGTGAAACAATATTCCATGTTCATAATCTTCAGAAAAAGAAAAAGGAGAATTGGAAATACAAGTGATTATCAATAAAATCTATCTTAGGTAAGGTTGTGTTTAAGTCCCCATAAGCACACGCTGCCCTTCTAGAAAGCTTTAATTTGTTCTCTAGTTTAATGAAATCCTAGAGCAGCAGGTGAGTAGGGTATGTCATTTAATATTTGCATCTTCTGGGGCCATTCCGGGAGCATTTCAGACCTCCAGAGAGAGCCAGAGCATAAAGCCATGGTTATTTGCCTCACTCTCTCCCTTTTTTTGTATTTTTATGTCATGAAAATAACCCAGAGGTAGAATTTTCCTCATCTATCGTTCACAATGAGTGAAAGATGCAGACATGGCTAAGAAATGCCAAAGGAAACATTCCAATGCTGCATGCTTATTTGGAGTCACTTCCGGACTCAAGATGACTCAATGGTGGTTCTCCTGCAGGACTTGAAGTTAGGCTACCCATTCATGTCCTTTATTCTTTTCCCTCTCTCTCTTCACTCCCTAGAGTTTTCCTACTCCTCGGTGAACTATGGAACAGACAGTTCTACAGTTTCTCCTTCTCCCCCACTTCCCTAAAGAAAGTACATAAGCCCTCGTGTATGCGGTTACAAAGAGAAATAGCCGTGGGTCCACACAATAATGAGAAAGACAGTGTGAGAAAATGCCTGCCTTAGGAAAAAGCTCAATAAAATGGAGGTCACATAAAGTCATATGTTGATCTGCCTGAATTGTCTTCTTTCTCCTCTGGGACGAAGGAACCATGTGCCCTTTGGCTAAGCCCAGGCTGGATGGAGGAGAGGGTCAGTAGACAGAAGACAGAGGCCGACTGTGTTTCCAATTACATCTCAGGAGGAAGCCAGAGACTCTAGAACAGTGACGACAAGAACCTTGAAAAGACCTTTGCAAGTTCTATAAGTTTGTTATTTTTCTTCTTCCCAGATAAGAAATGGCGTCCCATGCTTCAGCCAGACTTGGATATACTAAGTGTGTATGGATATTTGTACATACTCAAACTTTCTTTGAGAAAGGAAGGAGGGTGCCAGGAACTAGTGTGACCTAAAAAAAGGGCCTTGGTTTAACCCCGAGACAGGCTGAGCTCCAACAGGATGTTACAAAAACTTTCTGAAAACCACCCAAAGTCTAAATTGAAATATAACTGATGCTAGACTTAAACTTCACTGTCTTTTTTCCTTCCCTGACATGCTCTTAATTTTTCTTTTGGGAGTTTGTGTTGTCGAGGTCTCCTGTATTCATTAGATATGAGACCTGAAAGGGATGTTGGAAACTAGTTCAGACAGGGAAACTGAGGCATAGAGTTGTAGTAGTCTGAGATGAGATCAGAAGAAGACAGATCCTTCAACCCACTGCCACTCAATCCCAAGGAGTCTACAAAATAATGTGGAATTTTGTTTTAACAATCTCTCCCCTCTATTTTTTAGGATGAGTGTCTCTTCCTTGAGTGCATCTTATTCTTTTCTCTGTGATGGATTAAAAATACTGTTTAATGTTGGCCAATTAGGTAGGTCACTTTCAGACTTAAGTCCCAGACTCAAGATGTTCATGGAATATCGCTTGGTTTCTGGCAGGAAAGTATCTGCATTGAGTCACTGATAAGGAAGCACAAAGAGAGGCTAGACAGGCTAGGTGTGGCATCCACATTTACTTTCCCACCTCCTTCCCAAAGTCTTTCTCTGGTCCTTTTAATGTTGCACCAGCCAGCTTAAAAGCCTGAGTGCATGGAAAAAATTAGGTCAAAATAGTCTCCTCTCTCTGTGGTCCCTCCTCTTAACAAGAAATGATAATACTCCTTAATTCCATCCTTTTAAGAAAAAGCCTAAGTAGATCATCACCCGCCTCCCTGTTTCTAAGTTGCCAAGATGAAACAGGCTTACTACACCTGCAGAGTTCTTTAAAATTTTGTTTCACCCAAGCAGGAGCCCAGGGTACCTTAAACTTCATGGATCCAGCCAGATATGCCTTTCACGACCAGGGTGGCCCTGCACATTAAAAACAGAGAGACTTCTCTGAAAACAGAGCCTTTGTTCATAGAGACCATTGCCACTGTTTGAAGACTTACTGTGTTTTCTATTCAGCTGCTGGGAGACCCTTTCTTCTCACCCCAAACAGTTTAATATGTTGAAATTGACACTGGGAGAGAAAATTATGCAGGAATAAAACAAATATAATATCCCTGGAATATTTTTTAGCACTAGAGTATTCAATCAACTCTACCCCAGCCTGACACCAGGTCACACCTAAGACTTCATTCCATCTTTATAGACATGTGGTTTAATGACCACCATCAGATACATTCCAAATTCCTTCATGCAGAAGCAAAGCTACTGACTCGACATGCTGATTCCTGCATCTTGCCCTGTCTACAGTGCTTTCTAAGGAAAGCCAACCATTTCAGCTTGTTCTGGAGTTTTCTTTTCTTGAGACTTGCTCTTCCTGGAGCCAAGCCTTTCCTCAGTTCCTGGGCACATTTATACTTAAAATAATCCACGTGTTATTTAAAATACCTTGAATGGATCTCTCTTTCTTGCAACCAAATTACAAAAACAAACAAACAAAAAAATGTAAGTACATCATCTGGCTCTAGCCTACCTTTTTAAGCTTACCTCTCATCTTCTTCTCACCAGGCATAAGGCAATGTAGCCCCACCAGCCATCTTCTCACTTCTAAACACATCCTGTGCTATCATGCTTCAGAACCTTTGTTCATGCTATAATTCATTCCTGGAATGCCCTTCCCACTCACTTCAAATCATCCTCATAGGCCACAGGTAGAATGGACACTAGTGCTAGTGCTTCACCCAGATTCCTGTTATCATTTCTGTGTACCTCACTCTGACTTCTAAATGCTTTTGTTTCTAATGGCCCACACCTGCGACTCCCTTCAGAGCCTTGCCCATTGGCTACTGGAGCCAATTTGCCCATAAGTTAAAAGGCCAAAATTGTCTGGGGGTCAACAAAGCCTCTCAACCCAACCCATTGTGGCCCTTAGCCAGTAATCACCTAACGTGAGACTATGAAAGCCCAGTTCCTTTGCCTGGGACAGGGGCAGACTCAGAGGTCTAACTTATTCCCAGCATTCTCCCACAGCACCAGGCTACCCTACTCTCTCCATGGGACTCGATCAGCAATTTCACCCTTGTTTGGTTCTTCTCCTGATCCTCTTTTCATTTCTACACTCTCTTCCAAGTTTTCCCAAGAGCACTTCCTTAATGAATCTCTTGCCCACTCACCTCAGGGTCGCCTTCTTGGGAACCCAAGAGAGATAGTGAGTAAAGATCATCTTTCAAACTTCCCTTGGAAGTTCCCTTCTGCCTCTATAATTCTACAACATTAGTGTAACTAATAGCATACTTACTGGTTTTCATGACTGTCTACACTGTGAGTTCCTCAAAGGATGTGTTGTCTTGTTGATTTTTATTTCCCTAGTGCTTAGTATAATCTGGGAAAAATATATTTTAAAAACATATTTATTGTACAACAATCTACACTAGCCCTAGAGCAAAGAAGGGGAAAAAATTATATAAAGTCACTTACGTCAAAGAACCTCTGGGCTTCAGTTTCCTCATATTTGAAAAGAAGGTAATTATTTCTAAGGTTCCCCCAATCTATGATCTTATATTTGAGAAAGATGACAGTTATTTATAATCAGCCCTGACAGATAGTGTCCCATATGCAGGAAAGATATGGAAAACTGAGCAGTTAGTTATCTGTACCACTAAATCAAGAGATCTGATTATCTAGGAACAACTTATAAATTTTTGATTTTATAAATGTCTATGAACAAGTCAGATGGAAGCAAAAATATTTTGAAAACCTAGACTCACAATTTCATTCATTAATTTCTTATCCAACAAATGTTTATTGAATGAGTACTTTGCCCAAGGAACTGTAAGCAACAGGGTGATAAAACAAAAAGTTGGACATACAAACATTTCAATATGTCTAACAGTTTATGCTTTCATGCACATTAATAACCCATAATAAACTATGAGGTGATCAATATTTTATCTAGCCAGACGAAGTGGCTCACCCAAGATCATACAGTTAATAAATACAGAGTTTGTGCACACTAGGTCTCTGGCTTTAAACTTTTGCCATCTCTACCCCACTGCATTGCTCGCCTTTGTAAAACATCTGTAAGTATCAGCCCTTTACCACATTTTCTCATTTGTTTTAGCTCTGGAGCTAGAGGTCACCTTGAAATGTCTCAGAACATCATTCATGAACACTAGCCTGTTTTAAATAACTGTTGAAATATTTACTTAATAAGGTAAATACTGTTTGTATTCATTTAAACTCTACTAAATCTTCACAAATAATGTGATTTTATTCCTAAGAAAAAAATGACACATTCTTTGTTGGGCACATGTACCAGGTGAATAGAAATGAAGAAACATCATAGATCACACCTGTAAATAAAGTTATATTTTAATAGATGTATTCGGTTATAATAATAAGTCACACGTAAAGATACATTTAGTTATAGAAATCTAAACATATGTTTATACGAAATGTCAACATATTTCTAGATAATGGTGTCTGGCAAGAGTACAAAAAGCTTTAAAGCGCTTGTTATTTACACCCAGGAAACCAGGATCGGGTACAAAGCATTCAGAGTAAGGTGGGGAAAAATGGCATAAAACACAAGAAACACAAAAAACACTAACACAATAAAAATAACCAATGAAATAACTAAATGAGTCAAGCGATTCACAATGAGAATTAGCTCTGTCAGCCCGCATGAAGTGGATCCAAGTTTTAATTTACATCAGGATAAAAGCAAACAAACAAATCAGACACTTAGGAAAAAGAATAGAGAGTAGGGTGGCCTATGGAGGGACAAGAAGGCTGGCTTCGTAAAGGAGGGGGCCAAAATTTGTAAGGGAATAGGGACTAAGGCTTTGCAATTAGAAGTTTAAGAAATTCAAATATTAAGTGTGCAAAGATGTCTCAATAGCAATCAAGTTGTTTGGTAACAAAGAAAGATCCAATTTTAGCAATATCATAGTTTAAGACTTTCTAGAGTGAGGTGCTGAACCACTGAATGGATAATTCATATGCATGAGTAGAGATTGTCCACCATGGGCCACCCTATAGCATGATGAGTATCTGATCTTCCATTAGAGGATACCCAAAATATCCAAATCTTTAAGTCTTTTCCCTTTTGTCAGTTTTCTTTGAGAAGAATTTTCCAGTGCCCTACCTGGGTACTAGGTAGAAACCTGGATTCCAGAAAGGCATTAATGGGATCCTACTTTTTAGTGTATGAACTTTAATTTAACCTCCTGCTTCTACCACTGTCTCTCCCCAAGTTTTGGCTATACCTGGCATGTCTAAACCAGAACTTTTCTGATTCACGTTCTGCAGTGTATACTTTACTCAGATGGTCTGCTGAGGTCAGAGAGGAGGGGTCATATAGTTGAGATAGGAAATGGAAATGATCTAGGTGGCTTCATTGCTTCCTTCTGTACTGAGTAGCACTTGGCACTTCTACTTTTATTCTTTCTGAGATTCTGCAGTGGGAATTGTCTTGCATCTTGTTGACTTTCAACTGCCACTCTCGTACTCCACTCTACTCCCACCCTGCTCTAGCCCACCCCCAGACATTTAGATTTTAGATTTCTCTGGTGGGCCAGGTCATTCATTGTTCATCCATCCAGTTTCTATCTTTCCATTTTGATTGAGATCCTTACTCTCCTATTCTTTGTCCTTGCAGGTTTATACTTCTTTATTCCTCTGCCTTTGTTTCTAGAGGAAAATAACACATGTATGCAACTCACCACACAAAATCAGAAGTACAATAATTTAGGAAGGCTCAGCTACATATATGTAAGGAGGTTTGCAAAGATATCATCAAGTCAGTCGTGGCAAGATCTTAAGAAGCAGTACTTCAAGGTCAAGGTGAGTTTTCATCATGACTATGCCAACTCACAGGGACTCTCTGAAACAGAAGCTTGGAGTGGAAGGATTCATATTCTGCTTGTGGCAGGACACTTAGGGAGCATAGTAAGTATTGATGGATTCTGCCCCAGGCCCAAGTTTCTTTCCAGCTGTTCCTGACCCCTTTAGTTCTTTCTTTGGAAAATAGATTTAATTGCACCTTCTTCATTGGTTTATGAAGATTAAATGAGATCATGCATGTGAAAGTGCCCAGCACAGTGTCAGGCACATAGTCATACAGTCAACATCAGTCAAAGCTGATTTTCCCATAGCCCTTGGATTCAACTGTGCACCTAGAGGACATCCATTTATGTCTGCTTACTGTTCTTTGCCCCGTTGGAAAAGTGGTTATAGGGAAAGAAAAACAGAGCAATAAATCGTATGCGCTATAACCTTCAAAGTCTGAAGAACACTGCCCAGGCAACTCCTGAGCCATCCAGTGAAGTGTACTGGGCTCCGCTTCTCACCCACAACACACACCAGAAGCCTGCCTAGCTTCGCTTAATAGAGTGAAGTGTGGGACTTAGGGGGGAAAGGATGTTTTCTAAACCTTTCAAGCATGATCCTACCCCTGAGGATATGGGTCAAATGACCTCTGAGGAGAGGAGAAAGGGAAGGGAAAAGCATTCCATATTCATGTGACTCTTGACCCACATAAAGGTCACTCACCAAGCTACATCACCCCTTCCTGGGAACACTTAGCACCTGACTGTGAGGGAGTGGTTGGCCTCTTTCTTGTGATTTAATTAGTTACCCGCAGGGTGGTTGGCTGAAAGCCCACATTCCATACAATCTCATAATAGAAGGAACCTTCGAGATCACCCATCCAGGGCTTAAATCTCTACAACATCCTCAATAAGTGGCCAGTTGCCTTGTTTGGACTCCTCCAGTATAGGAAATTTAATAACTTTGTTGGGGGGCGGGGGAGTGGGGAGAGTGGAGTTGGGCTGTGCTGTCTATGGATAGTTCTGAGAGCTACGAAGTTCTTTAAATCAGTTCATTCTTTCACTAATTTTTTCACATTTTGAAAGGTTAGGATCGCCAAAGAACGTTGGAATTCATTCCTGCCGACAGAGAGCTGACAGGGGAGGAGATAGACTTTACCCGAGCATTAAGAACTCTAGAAGTGTGAAGAACGTGATGAGTGCACAGTTCATTAGTCTAGAGCACTGGTTCTCAACTGGATTGGGGAAGGTAAGGATGATTTTAACCCTCAAGGGACAATTGGCAATATCTGGGGATTTTTTTTTTTTTTTAATTGTTGTAGCGGAGAAGATGCTGCTGGCATCTAGTGGGTAGAGGCCAAAGATGCTGCTAAATATCCTGCAGTGCATAAGGCCCCTATGACAAAGAATTATCCAGCCCAAAATAATGCAGCTTAGAGAAACCTGAACTAGAAGATATAAGGAAGGCCTCTTGCTCTGCGGAAATGAAGTTAAAGCTGTTAGCCAAAGGCGGAGTCAAGGTTATCCAGGGAGAGTGTTCCAGCAAAGGGGACTGCATGCATATTGAAGCAGGGGCCATTCAGCATGGCCAGAACCTAAAGAAGGAAAGGGATTTGGGAATTGGATTTATGACTTGGCCTGGTTCTACCCATCAGGATGTCACAGGACAAGTTCAGTCTTAGCTCCTCAGGAGAACCCTTTAACTGTCTGAGAGCAATTGTGCTGGCCTTGCTGACTCTCTTCTTGAAACTCTTTGGTATTTCTCTAATAAAGAGCTTTGCGACTCTCCCAATGCCAGTTTATTTTGTTTGCCTAACTCCCTGATTCAGGGCCATGCTGAGAGCCAAGGCACTCTACCAGATGTGAGATGATGGACATGGAGACACATGGGCCAATCACCACCGTATTTCTGGAGGTGCAGACAAGATCGCGAGGCTGTTTCCTTATGGGTGCTTTTCTGGGTGGAAGGAATCAGCGCTGTAGGCATATCAAGTTTGTCATGCTTGTAAAGAATGTTAACCCTGGCTAAGTTGACCTTGAGTGTTCCTAGCCTTGGCCTAAAAATCTTGGCTAGAAATAACTCTGCACGTAGAGTGAGCCAGCCAGATAAATGTCTTCAAAACCTGACACCAGAGACAGGAAGGGGAATAGGGGAGACAAAGAAGAGAAAGAAGGACTTTCTCCTAACACCAGACTTGATCTTCAGTATTTCTCACCAAGGGTGCACACCCACCTGGAGCCAACCACCTCCTGACTGCATCTCTGCTAAATGCTTTGTCAGCCCCTTTCTTGACCAGGGCCAGCCTCCACAGACTCAAGGTAAGGCAGGTTAAGGCAGGACACAGGAGTTAGGTTGGGTTACAGAGGTAGCTAGTGGGAAGGGGTGCAGGGAGTAGATCATCAGGTATAGGTTTCCCTTCCTGATATGGAGGAGTTTAGGCCAAGGTCAGCCCTAAGGTATAGGGAGAGTAGCATTAAGCGCTGCCTGTGAAAAGTACCCAGGACTTCGCAGTCACAGGGTGGTTGTGTAGGACAATCTCTGTTTATACATATAGGTCTAATATTTAATTACCTCTTTGATCTGAGTTAACTTACTCATCAGTGAAAGTAGCAATTATTCCCTCTTCAAATATTTTGAGTTTTGCTTTTTTTTTTTTTTAATTTATTGTTTAAGTTGTCAAGAGATAGAAGTTATTGGTGAGGATATATATTCTAAGATCAAACTGATACATTTATTAATTAGTTTTGAGTAGGCTCAGAAGTAACAGCAGTTCAGTAAGACAATTGAACTCAACAAACAAATACTGGTCACTTCTAATGTGTTAGGTTCTGTGTTAGCTACCGGGAGGGACAAAGATGAACAAGAAATCTATCCCAAAGCAGAAATATACCCTAGAGACAATGGCAAGAAAAAACCACAGAGGTGCACAGTGCTAATGAACATAGAGGAAGGAGAGAGTCACTCTGAGAGGGGAAATCAAAGATATCATAGAAAAGATAGGATGTGAGCTGGGCCTTGCAGGATGAGTAGGATTTTGATGGAAAGGGATGATTTAAAATGTGTAGGAGGAAGGGAAGAAGCAAAAAAGGAAGAACAGAAAGAGAGAAAAGTCTAGTGTGGATAACGGGGGTGAGCTTTCTTTTTTCCAGCCTGTCAGGTTGACCTGGTTTAAGTCAAAAGAGCTTCATCCAGGAGACACTGGTATGTTTTCTTGGAATAGAGAGGATGCCTGCCTCTCTATGAGCTCTGAGGCACTCCTGGTGGTGACCCCTATTTCCCCACAAATCTCCAGTCTGGCCAAGTTCAAACGTCAGGTATCCAGGTTCCACTTTGCCTTTCCTTGTGCAATCCTGGGTAAAATAAAAATCTAGTTCTGTGGTCTCCACTCCGACTGGCCATCAGGTTCATCTCAAGAACTTTTGAAAATGTACATGCTGAGGCATACCCCAGACTTATTAAACCCCAAAGCTGTGGCCCAGGTAACTTTTTATCAAGCTTCTCAAATGTTTCTGACACTTATCAAAGATTTAGAAAAACTGACCTGGTTGGAAAGCTGATTTCCATAGAAGCGTTCACTCGTGGCTCTTCTACCCATCCTCCCTGGGACCAATCACAGCTGGTATTTTAAAAGCGATGTTGAATGAACATGTTTGGGCCTAACTCAACATGGAGAGAAGACAAAGAGGCAGGTCACCTATATTCTAATCTTGTTTCTTACTTTTCCATATGAGCTTGGGCAAGCCCCTAAATTCTCTTTCTCAGTTTCCTCCTCTAACAAATGGAAACTACAGTTGTTTGATGTACATAGTGTGAAAACAGAATGGGATAATGTTTGAAATAAGTGCATTGAAAAGCAAAGGCATTCTATATATATTCTGTCATAAGGCATTGTGCTTAACTC
>NW_011888800.1:12050197-12057710 GCF_000151845.1 Pteropus vampyrus
TGGCCAAGTTCAAACGTCAGGTATCCAGGTTCCACTTTGCCTTTCCTTGTGCAATCCTGGGTAAAATAAAAATCTAGTTCTGTGGTCTCCACCCCGACTGGCCATCAGATTCATCTCAAGAACTTTTGAAAATATACCTGCTGAAGCATACCCCAGACTTACTAAACCCCAAAGCTGTGGCCCAGGTAACTGCTCTTTTTATCAAGCTTCTCAAATGTTTCTGACACTTATCAAAGATTTAGAAAAACTGACCTGGTTGGAAAGCTGATTTCCATAGAAGTGTTCACTCATGGCTCTTCTACCCATCCTCCCTGGGACCAATCACAGCTGATATTTTAAAAGCGATGTTGAATGAACATGTTTGGGCCTAACTCAACATGGAGAGAAGACAAAGAGGCAGGTCACCTATATTCTAATCTCGTTTCTCACTTTTCCATATGAGCTTGGGCAAGCCCCTAAATTCTCTTTCTCAATTTCCTCCTCTAACAAATGGAAACTACAGTTGTTTGCTGTACACAGTGTGAAAACAGAATGGGATAATGTTTGAAATAAGTGCATTGAAAAGCAAAGGCATTCTATATATATTCTGTCATAAGGCATTGTGCTTAACTCACCTTATTCTAGCCCTTTGTGGGCAAGGAGTATCATCTCTTTCCTCTAGAAGGAACCATCCAGTGGAGTTCTGCACACAATAGTCCATGGTGGGCACTTCAACAAATGAAAATACACTGAGCTAAGGCTCTCTACTGCCAAGACACTAAAATGTCCCCTTCGTCTGAGGGTAATAACGGCAGTTACTATTTAATTAAGAAAGACTTCCAAAGAAGAACAATCAATTTGCAAATTACGTTGGATAAAAAGCAGACAAGGAATTGCTCCACCATCGTGGTAGTCGATGCATACTTAGTGAGGGGAGAACTCCATCACACAGGCCTGCCTGCCCCCTCACTGCCTTTGCAGATTTACAGTCTCCAGAGATCATCCGGGTTGTCAGCTCGGGGAATTTTTGATGCATCAGTATATTCTTTAGGTCAGGGGCCAAATCCACTGGGTAGAACACTATCCCTTTATCAGTGGGAGGATTGATCAATCTGGAAAAGAATATATAATTCATGACCAAATAGAGCAAAGCATTAAATCAGGAAGCCGACACCAGCCCAATTTATGACATTGCTTTACTAAGTGTATTCCCCACTGTGTCATCCAACAGCCCATCTTGATCTAAAAACACCTGCGCTGGGGAATGGGTCTCTCTTCAGCACTGGGGGAGAAAGCGAATCGTCTCAATCAGCAGCCATTTCTGTTGATGGAAAAGTTTGTGGCCCTGCGCCAGCAACATATAAAAGTAAATAAAAATTGAAGTGCGGGTCTCAAAGAAACAGTGACATGGCACGGCTACATTAAAATATTTATGACCTCAGACTTGTAGATGTCCATTATGTACAGTATGTTAATAAGAATGCTAAACTGACCTTGGCCGGGACACAAAACTTCCAGTGCCTTGCAAAACAACTCTGTCCTCCCACATGCCTTCAGTTATAGAGAAATGCGCAAGGGAGAAGGTGAACAGAGAAACTCTGACTGAGGTCAAAGCTCCCAGCCTGGGCTAGTGGGAGCCACATGTGACTAGAGAGCAGAATGACTGTGCTTGAGTCCCAGTTTAGCCAGTAATTAGCAGGGTGACATTGGGGAAGTGGTCGTACCTCTCTAGGCTTCCATCTCTCCTCGTGTTCACTGTGAAAGGATCCCAGATCGGTGAGTACCAAACCTGGCTAATTGCTTTCAGATCTGAAATGAAATATTTGAGCATACAGATTGCCAGGCCCCGAAACAGACATAATCAGAATCAGAAAGAGGTGGACTGTCCCACGCTCACTTCCACTGCACGTTTCGAAGGTCAGAGAGTGAAGGGGATCCTTGAATTGATGCCCTCTGAACTGCGCTCCCACTCTAACAATGTATGGCTGAGTCTTACTCCGTGATATTTCTAGGTCACAAACCCACCTAAGAATAACTCAAGATGCTTCTTATTGCCTACAGAATCAATGGCTCTGGATTTGTTTCAGAAACTTCGTGTGACATTCAATGCCCTTTTCAGTCTGGCTGCAATCCACTCTCCCAGCTTCTTTCTTCTCCACAAACTCTATGTGCTTGCAACTTATTCGCTAAATAAGCCATTTTATTTCAAATCTCCATTCACTTACATAAGCATTTCCCATCCCCCAGAATGCTTCCCTCACCCTCTCAAAATACATAAATTTTTTCCAGTTTTAATGTCTGCTTCTAAGGTTTCCTCTCTTCTCCATGATATTATTATCATGTGTATGTACGACTGTCTTTCCCACCAGTATTTGAGCTCTCTTCCTCATTTTTCTTGAGATACTCATTCATATCTGAGGATATACAGGTGTGTGCCAAGGGTCTTGGGATAAATCTGATACCCTGAACTGAAGCAACAATTCTCTTTCTAGGTTGGAGGACATTTTTAATTTTTAAACAAATATGGATACATTATAGAGCCAAGTGCAAAATGTGCATGAAATTTTAAACTGAAACAAAAGCCCTCAAGCAAATTTCATGGGAGATGATGGCAAAACAATTTAAGCTATGCTGCCACAACCACCAACAGCAGCTTCTCAAGCCAAGACTTACCTCTTCATTCTCCTTCAGTCTCCTTGACCATTGGGGTACTTCAAAGAAAAATTTGAGGAGCACTGACAGAACTGGTCACATTCACTAACATTTCTCCCATTCCTCATCTTTAGAACTATTCCTGACAGGTGGAAAATGGCTCAAGAAATTTGTTATTTTTTTAATTAATTGGATGGATAGACAAATGGACGTACAAGTTAGGAGTAGCAAAGTTTATATATATAAAAAAAGTAGTTTCTTGATACCAAATCTCCAGAAAATGTCAAGATTTATTCATCCCTCTAATACCAACCTCTCTTTCGTACAATAAATGTAATATGTACTGTCGCTATTGGCCACTTGGCACTAAATAACAATTTGTAACTTCCATGGGCTGGAGTGGGGTGGAATTCTGCTACGCCTCAGTTAGATGAAAAAACGTGAAAGCTGTTTGCAGTGTGCTCCCCACCCTCACAATTCCTCAAGGGACCTCCAGGGTCAGGTGAGACCATTCAACCAGGAACAAGCCCAACTAAATGCCTGAGGGGAGAATGGCCACTGAGCTGAAAATTAGAAAGGCTTGAAGCAACCTCAGGCTAACTAAAGTCTGTTGGGTCATCCATGAAAGTTAGTGAGGAGAAAGGGGGGATGGGGGAAGACTGTATAAGGTCATAGAAGCCACATTCCAGAAGAGTGGGTGGAAACTTAGACTTGAAGGACTAAATACCAGTGTCCCCTCTCATGTATCAAAAACTGAAAATGGAACCCAGGAGTTGACTGATCCCTCACAGTTAACCTCTAAAGCAAAATTGCTGACAGTTGAAACCAAATTGGACAAATCAGGCTTAGAGCAGTGTTCATAAGCAGAAGGAACAGAATTAAATAAAAACCTTCCTGCCACCCTCTCCCTGATGCCTGCCAATTTTGCCTCCCCCAGCCCTGGGTTGTGCCTTCATTTCTGGCCTTCCTGGCCCACCTGGACATACCTCTGTTTGACTACTTCCCTTCTGTCTCCCCTCATAAATGAGCCTTCTCCACGGCCTCACCTCCTAATGTCTCAGGACCTCCACCTCCCTTCCTCCATGGCCACCACCCTAATCCAAGGTTGCTACCCTCTCTTTCCTAGACTTAGACAATAACCTTTCTAGAGTCCCTGTACCTAGTCAGGCCCTCCCTCCCCATCCCTCTCCAAGGAGCAGGAAGAGTTGGCTTCAAAATGCAAATCTGACCACATCGCCCACTTGCTTAAAACTCTTTTGTCTTCTCATTGTTTATAGGCTTAAAGTCTAAAACCCTGACCTTGACCTACAAAGGGCCTCCCCACACCCCAACTGCGTGTTATCTTTTGCTTCTCCTACTGTCGGTACTCCAGACACTGCCTTCTTTCAGATCAGAGTGGGGGGCCTTGCTGTGTAGTATTTCCTCTGCCTGGAAAGCGCTCACAGGCCCATTTTGCTTGTTATCTTCCATGCCTCCTACAGATCTTCCCTGATCTCTCTCTCCAGGTCTGGTGCCTCCCTTCATAGTATTTGCCATAGGTATATATGCACATTGTATAGATAGCTTCCATCCATGTATTTCTTTCACTATAAATTGTAAACTCCGTATAAACAAAGATAATGTGTTTTTGTTCACCATTTTCTCATCAGTATTTTGAACAATTCTTGGTACGTAGTAGACATTCAAGAAATATTTGTTGAATGAACAAATGAATAAATGAGTGAATGATGGAAAGAGCAAGGTTTTCATGGACCCATGGCAATAACAGTTATTAGTATAACTTCATCAGGAGCTGAGTTTGACCTTCCCGTATATGGTGGAATCAGAGGCCCTGTGGGTCCCAGTCTGCCAGCAGCTGCTGAGGCTGGAGCCTATAACTGTGCAAACCTTTACACAGGAGTGATCTCTGATCTCAAACACTGTCCTGCTTTCCACCAATTCACTCCTGAGCCAAACGTACACAGAAAATCTTATTATTTGTTCCGAGTATACCGATTACAGATTTTGATCCTCCCCAGGCCCAATCTCTGGACAGCCAGACCTGCTTCCAGGATAGGATGCTGGAAGCACTGGGACTCTTTCTTTAAGGAACTCATAGATACGGTCCCCTTCCAGTGTGAGTTTGAACAAAATACAGATACAGACATAGATGCAGATATTAATATGAATATAGATAACAGAGAGGCAGCACCAAAGAAGTAGGGGTTAACAAGATTATAAACTCCTGAGGACAGAAATGAATGAGTTCTATATTATTTGCATCTTGCATAGCATTGAGTCCCGTATTTATTTTAGTATCAGTTAAACTGGATTGACACAAAGACCTAAGGAGAGGCAAGAATGATATTCAGTCCATTGAAGCAAATAAGCAACTGTTATTTGTCAAGCCCTAGGCGCAGTGTCACCTGTTCCCTACTGTTCTCTCTCTCTGTGGTGTGAAAACATGGAATAATGTCTAAGTTCCACAAGTTCCTAGACTGATTATAATTGTTAGTGCTAGAATTCTATCATAACAGGCTTATAGGATTGGAGGAATTTTAGAAAGAGATCATTCAGCTGAGGAAAAATTTCCTCCTTGAGGAATTCTTCTCTTTTTCCTCTTTGTCATCAAACACTGACACCGTTCAAAAAATTGATGCGAAGCCCTGAGAATTTGCACTGTTCTCTGAAATTACAAGAGCAAGGATCATATGAAATCAGTCAAACCCAAGAAAACCAAAATGTACCTTACAACTCCCAACAGCTATAAGGATGAAGATTCTTGATGATAATCTTTCACGTACATATCACTCCACAATCATATTCATTAGCTCATTTGAAATCCCAACAATCCTTATTATTCCTTACCTCACAAGGCAAAAATTTAAATTTACAAAAGTTAAATGTCTTGCCCAATGTCATCTAGCTAATTAGTAAGATAGCCAGGGTTCAAGTCCAGATCTTCTGACTTTAGAACCAGAACCCTTTCCACAAGACTTTGCTTCCCAACAGTAAAGAATCATTCTCATCTCGTTAATATTATTAAATTAAGATCACATATGTATATTTGTAACCAATACCCTAAAAGTTTAGTATTAAGAAAAAAACATCCTGTACCCCGATGTTCATAGCAGTATTATTCATGGTGGCCAGGACATAGAAGCAAATGAAGAGTCCTACAATAGATGATTGGATAAAGAAGATATGGTACATCTACATAACGAAATATTACTCAGCCATAAGAAGAGACGAAATATTGCCACTTGAGGCAACATGGGTGGATCTTGAGATTATCTTGCTAAGTGAAATAAGTCAGACAGAAAAGGTTCAGAACCAAATGATTTCACTCATATGTAGGATATAAAACTGAAAGCAACAAACAAACATGACAAACAAACAGAGACTCATGGACACAGATAGTGGATTAGTGATTACCAGAGGGAAGCAAAGAATGGGAGAGGTAGAAAGGGTTAGAGAGGGGTCAAATATTTGGTGAGGGAAGGAAATTTAACTTTGGTTGGTGAACACACAATGCAATATACACATGGCGTATTGATGAATTGTACATTTGAAACTTAATTGATTTTTTAACCAATGTCGCCCCAACAATTTTAATTTTAGAAAAGAAAAAGAAAAAAAAATCCTTGTGTTCCAAAGATAGTGGCTATTCCCTGCAAAACAAAAATGTCAGTCACATCCCACCAGTTGAAAAATGCTTGCCAGTTGGCACTAGCCAAAAAAGGAGAAAATGTGTTGACAATGCATTGTAAGTATTGGAAGATGTCAGCTTTTCTCAGGTGAGTGAAAACTCCTGGTCATATAAGGACAGATTTTCTCCAGATAGCAAGACATTATACTAAATCCCAGCTCCATCTCACTTAAAATGTTGGACCAGGAGTTCCTACAAGCTGTCAGTCAAATCATGTCGGTGCCTGTCTTGTGTACCTGAACTGAGGGACCACTTGGGTCCTAAGGAAGAAGCAGAGGGAAGAGAAGCATATGCTGTGACTGGCTCACATAAACTGCATTTCAAAACAGACATAAAAAGAATTTAGTCCAGGCAGTAGAAAAGCTCACACTTTAAAGAAAACAAATGTTTTTGTTCAGGTTCAGGGGACTTTTAAATTGCAGTATTTAGGCTTAAAAGATGACACTCATGCTATTGTGGTCATGAAGAAAATTGACTGCCAGGTGGAACGAAGGAACAGTACCACTGAAATCTTCATGAGTAATCTGAAATGAAATGCTTTAAACCAACTCACTTCTCAACCAGAGCTCTGCAGATGCTACACAGATGACATCTCTCTCATCATAAAAATGATGGAAAGTACACAACGGAGGTATTCAAAACCAAAGATTACCAGAGATCACCTTTATTAGAAGTACAGCACAGACCTGGGGCTCCATTCTGGGGTATTATGCTTCTTGTTTCTTCATAGTCTGTTAGTCTAAAAAGCCATTGTGGATTTTAAAGGTGATGACTGTTGAATCGGCAACCAGAACTCAGTGGGGTTCAGACACAGATAACCTAGCTGCAGGCCCTGTGCAGAAAGACCATTCAATCTTCCCCTGAGAAGCAGGGTATGGACAACAGGGAGGGAAGATAGATGATCCAATGCTTTACAATCAAATAAGAGCAGTAGTGTATCACTTTATAGTTTGCAAAGCCCATTGTCATGCATTTTGTCCCCACCCCACATCCTGTGCAGTGGTAAGTTGGATATTTTCCATATTTTCTACCTTTTTCAAATAATACAGCTAAGGTGTTGACAGGTTCACTGATTTGCCCAAGGTCACAAAAATAGACAGTCATGGAATCAGGACTTGAACTCAGCTCTTCTTATTTGAGATTCCATCTGTTTTCACTGCAACAAGCTGCCTCTGAGAACCACAACATAAATGC
>NW_011888800.1:12058705-12068717 GCF_000151845.1 Pteropus vampyrus
CAGATAACCTAGCTGCAGGCCCTGTGCAGAAAGACCATTCAATCTTCCCCTGAGAAGCAGGGTATGGACAACGGGGAGGGAAGATAGATGATCCAATGCTTTACAATCAAATAAGAGCAGTAGTGTATCACTTTATAGTTTGCAAAGCCCATTGTCATCCATTTTGTCCCCACCCCACATCCTGTGCAGTGGTAAGTCGGATATTTTCCATATTTTCTACCTTTTTCAGATAATACAGCTAAGGTGTTGACAGGTTCACTGATTTGCCCAAGGTCACAAAAATAGACCGTCATGGAATCAGGACTTGAACTCAGCTCTTCTTATTTGAGATTCCATCTGTTTTCACTGCAACAAGCTGCCTCTGAGAACCACAACATAAATGCACCCTTAGCATTAACACTTGTCTTTAACACTCTGTAATTCATAAACCCTTTACATTGTACTATCTCCTTTATCTTCTCAAAATCCACAGACTACAAAAGTACATTTCCACCCAAATGACCTCTATCCTCTAAGTAGGATAACAAAGAGTGAAACCATCTTTCCAGGTAGAGTGAAACTGGGACGCCTTCTTGTATTCTTACCAGAATATTTGTATCTCTATCCCTTGGGCTAGTCTAGGAAACATCATAAGAACTTATAAAGCATGAAGATTTGCATTTTTTTTTAAAGCAAGCCCTCCAATATCCACTGCCACACCACAGCAGAAGATTCCAAGGTCTTCCACTAAGCTTGCTTGTTAACGTAAGCCAAATTACTATAAAGTAGGAAGCAATTAAAATCCACTTCTTTAAAGGACACTATCATTTCTGACCAGCCTCTGGTCTTGTTCATGTGAATAATAAGAGTCAGCTGGTATGCAATAATATCTTACATTAGATGGTACTTACGGTTTAGAAAATGCTTTCACTTGTGCCGTCTCATTTGATCCTTACAATATTATAATTGGATATTATTGGCGAATGTTTATACTTGAGGTGATTGAGGTTCAAGGATGCTACGTGATTTGCCCAAGTTTATACAACTATGGAATACCAGAGCCAGAAGCAGTTATTAGACCCTGAGCACAGGGTTCCTTCAAGCTTCCCCTGAGCAGCATCACTGAAGTCATCCATGGGTTAAGATTCTCACCCCAGCCAGCCATCTATCATTGACCAAATCTGTAGGAGGCCTGACTTGCCCTTGCTTTCTTGCACTACTCTTTCTGTTTCCTTTTTCAGTTACACGCATTGCTTTTTTAAAAATATTTTTAAATCCCTTTAGTCCTCAATCCAAGCTACTCACACATTTCATGCTCTCTACACATCCTTCCTCACCTCCTTAAGAAACTTTTCTAAGTCTTAACTCCTCCTCCCCAATGACCGCTCTGATTCAGAAGCAGGAAGATGTTTGCCTGCACATGAGTACCCACAAACGTGGGAAACAGATGAAAACAACAAATAGTGAGCAAAAGCAGCAAACGTTGTCCATCTTTCTCTAGCCTTTGACATGTTTAAGGGTTGTACCAAAGTTATGGCCTGCGGTCTTGTCAGCTAGAGTCATTGCCTTAGGCTTGCTGAATATAATTTTTCTTCAACATATTCTTCCTCAGTAGTCTTTGTCCTTGTCCTCAAGGCCCAAGGACTCTCCTGGTGAGGTGAGCCAGCTGGTAAGAGTGAGGGAGGAGCCTTCACTGCTGGGAGAGCAACTCTTGCTCTGTGACTTTCCAGAGAACAAACTGTGCCCTAAAAAATGAAGCCCCAAGGCGAAGGAGAAGAGTAGAGATTAGAAGCCTAGATCAGAAAATGTCTCACAGCTTGGCCTGGTGTGTTCACACAGGCTCTGGCAGGTTACTGAACACTGAACTTTTTCAGTTACTTTTTGGAAAACTATAAAAAAGATTTGAGTGCATCTAACACCATGCAAAAGAATGGCTGCCAGCTGCTAAATAGGATTTAAAAGTCTGAAGACAATTGGTCACTTTCATAAAAAATAGAAAAGTGTTTTTGTATACACATCTAGATTCTAAGAAACCGAAGAACGATAACTCTGTTCGTTCCTAAGTTTTGCACAGATCTGTTTAGGAAACAGCTGAAAAGTAAAATTGTTCCCCATTAGTCAAGAACTCCACTGACTCTAAGACTTCCCTTCACTTCTTTGAAAGTGGCATGGGAGAACTGGGTGTAGGGGACACTGGACAGACCATGCCTGCTGCTCACACAGCCACTGAGGCCAGACCCGGACCCTTTTGGGCTCTGAGGCCCCTGAACACTTGTTCAGACTCACCCACTGTGTTACCTCCATGCCCCAGCTCACAGCGGAACAGGAATACCTTCCCTACAACCTGCCTAATTGTAAGGAGCCATAGCTCTTTTTTATACACATTTCAGGGAAATATTCAAACCTTCAGAAGTAACAGAAGCATGTTGCAAATCCTGTTAAGTCCAACATTCTGTCATGTTCAGACAGCTTGTTCACTACAGGAAGGTGTTTATGGCTTTTCAAATCAACTGATGTTGGGGCGACTTTTTTCCCCCATTTCCCATAGCAGTGCTCAACAGGAACTATTTTCCAGATAAGCATAGTGATTTCCCATTAAGTGAAATTGTTACACTGGAATTAGAATATGGGAAATAGAATCTGAAATTCACTTAAAAGGAAGAGATAGAGCTTGTCATGGGCTGAATTGTTGAAATCCTAATCTCCAATACCTTGGAACGTGACTGTATTTGGAGATAGAATCTTTAAAGAGGTAATTAGGTTAAATGAGGTGTCCTTATAGGAGGAGGAGACAGGACACAGACACACACAGAGGAAAGATCATCTGAAGACATCAGAAGAAAAAAGCCATCTATGAGCCAATGAGAGAGGCTCTTGGAAGAAACCAACGTTGTTTTTACCTAGATCTTGGACTTCCAGCTTCTAGACCCGTGAGGAAATACATTTTTGTTGTTTACGCTTTCCAGTTTGTAGTACTTCATTATAAAGTAGGCCTAGAAAACTAATACAAGGGTATAACAAATAAATCCCTTATTTTATGAACAGTTTCTTAATTACAAAGACCCTCTACTTACTTTTGCTTTAATCTAACAATTGCCTTCATTTCCCCATTTTCCTGATGAGAAAACTCAGTCTCAGATTTGCCCAAATTCATAGAGCGAATTAGTGCCAGAGTGAGAATTCAAAGCCACATTTCTTTATTCCTACTCCAGGGCCTTGACTACCAGGTCCTTAGGTCTTTAGGTTATGAATTTGAAGTAAAAAACAAGATTGCAAATAATACTTTAAATATGAAAAAGATCAAACGATTTTAAATGCACATACATAATAATTTTTATCAATATGCCCTTTAGACTAGGGCAAAGTGGGCTTGTGCCCTGTAACTTACACTTTAGAGGGTCCTGCATGAATTAGAGAACATGCAAAAATAAATAAACAAATGTGTTAAAGAACACAGGAGCACCTTTGTCACTCAAGATCTGGCACTTAGCACTGACCAGCACGGCCCAGAGCTTTAAACACCTGCTCTGGTGACTAACGCTCTTCAGGTCCTAGGAAAACACTGCTTTAAATCTCTTGCCCTAAGTCCTTAAAGAGCAACTGTCCCTGAAGCCATGAAGTTTGTGAGTTTTACCACTTTCTCCGTCACTGGAGGCAGACACAGCTACTGGGTATGGAGAGGACTTGTGCTTAGGGTGGCAAAAATACAAGTTAATTACCTTGCCAAATCCTCTCTCCGAGATAGCATAAGTGCATGGGAATTGTGCGTAATGAAGTATATTTTCCAGTTTGAAGAAAAGCACTGAGTCTTTTTTTCACGTTTCTCTTCATCTTCCAGTTTGTAATTCCACATGGACTCAAAGTATTCACAACAGTTGCACGTGGCAATTGAGGAATATGTTGTAATATTAAGTAACTCATATTGCATTTAAATATAGATATACATCAGGCATGAAGTGTGATACTGAGGTTTTACCTGGATGGACATTCGATGCTAGAAATGTAAATAGTTTTATTTTATAAAACGTCTAATACAGTTTAGGTAACCTCAAAAATTCAATTTTAAAATGTTAACTATATTTAATGATTTTATTTAAAGATTTAAAAATATATATATGAAAAATAATTTTATATTTTGATTTTGATGTTTTTTATGAAAATACATTTGAATTTTGCATATCTTGAATACTATTACACTTCTAATCCTTTAGGTGATCACTGACTAAAACCCAAATCCCATGAAAATCACATAATTAGTGGTTTTTGCTGAAGTTAAGGAAAGAGAAAAATTTAATGGAGTAAATACATAATTTATGAATTATGTATGTCTTATTTTTATTCTCATGCAAATGTCACCAACTCATCAAGAGAATTCTCAGAGATGTGCATTAATAATTAAATTCAGTCGTCTTTGGTGTTTTGCTGATTTTCAGTCATCAAAAATACAGAGCTTTACACATATTTGGTTTTACCATGATGAGCGTAAATTTGTCAAGGCAGGAAGATAGAACCTATTTTACAGAACAGTTTGTTAGCTTGATTTATAATTTTTAAATGTTTAGACATCTGGTATGTGGGCCTCCATTTGTACTCTGGCTCTGAATCTCATAAATGTTGGGGTGGGTGTGGATTTTATAGTCTCCCAAAGGTTTTACTTTAATGGTATTGTCTGATTTATAAGTGTCTCTTTTGTATCGGGCTCTGCATCCTCAGTGTGGTTGGGCAGATCCCCAAGGCCCAGGTCCTGCTTTTGTGAGGCTTAAAACATACAGATATGGCAGGAAATGCAGACAGGTAATAGATGCACAGAACAAGAGAGGCGAGTCCTGTGGAGCCACCTACCAAAAGGAGTTATGACGACTTCCAAGAAAGGTGCCCCAAAGAAGATAACACTTGAGTTAGATTTTGAGGGTCAGAAAAATGTTCACAAGGCATAAAGCAACATGACTGTTAAAGGAACTCGAGCAGCAGAAACCATGGCTGTGCCAGCCTTGCAGGCCATTCCATCACCTCCAATGTATTCCCTGTAGATGATGGGATCCTCCAACGGTTTTTAAGCAAGGGAATAAAATTAACATACTTGAATTTAGAAAATAATACACCGGAGGTTCTGTAAAAATTAATTATGGAGAAGAAAGGTTGGAAGCAGGAAGAACAATTAGAAGGGTTGGACAGTAATCCAGGGAAGAGAAGAGGGGCCCAGGAATAGGATGGCATTTGGGTATGAACCTGAAATGACAGACTTAAAAGACACTTTATTTTTCCAACTTTCATTTGTGATCAAAGAATAATTTCCTAAATACATACATAGTTGTGTGTATGTGTACAAGCACATACATGTGCCTGGCCAAACTGCTTACTCGGTTCAGAAATCCTCCTTACAATATCCCAGATAACCCGGCATCCAGGTGCAGCTCTAAGTCTCCAATATAAGAGGATTCAGCTATTTCCAGGGGTTACCTATCCTACCATTGGACCACTCTGGTTTTTAGAAAAAGATCCTCTTTGTTAAGTATAAACCTAACTTCAAAACTTTACTTATTGGTCTAGTTCCATGTTCTGTAGTAACAGAATTCTAGCCACTAGAAATCAGAACTGATACCCTTTCCCATAGTTTGGGTAGCTGTTATATTTCCCTTGAGTTGTCTATTTCCAGCTAACTGCTCCTAGCCCCTTGCTTTTTTCTAATGATTTAGAGACCTTTAGTCCATGCTAAGCACATCCTCTTTCCACCACTAACAGTGACACCGGCAGCAGCAGCAGCCTGGAGTCCCAAGTCCAGATACATTCTAGTTTATCAATGTCTCTCTTAGCATGCAGCACTTAGAAATCTTTCATAATTCTTTTTTTTTCCTGCTTACACTGTCCTTTCTAATAATTAATATAGATGGCCAAGGTTTGAATGCAATTTTTCATCTCCAGGGCACATTTTTATGAGATTTACCACAAACGTTTCATTTCTCTACTCAGAATATATGAAGATTTTTAATTTACTCCACCAACAGGGGATAGAGAGAGTATCTACTTTGTCAAAGATCTGGTATTACAATTTAAACAGAGCTCCCCATAGGAAGTTACTTGCCAACAAAAAAGTAGTCGCTGACAAATCTTCAAGAACATGGGTTTTGCTAACTGCCTTCACTTTTCTTGCACTATCACTTCTGTTAAATTGTTTCAAAATATCCCAGCCTGGATTTGTTTTCCTTGCGTCTTTTTCTGTTCTTTTTCTAGCCCTCCAATGTGTGGGCTCTGACTGAGTTCTTACCCTGGCTCCATCACTCACCAGCTATGCGACTTTGGTTAAGTCTTTCTATCTCGTTGAGTCTCACTTTCCTCATCTAACAACAAAAGACAATATTCCTTACTTGATAGGAGTTTTGTGCAGCTTAAATGAGATTATTATACCTGGAAAATGTTAGCCTCTAGTTTGTTTGGAACATAGTTGGTGTTGCCATATAAAATATCGAACATCTAGTTAAATTCGAATTTTGGATAAACAATGAATAATTTTTCAGTGTAAGTGTGTCCCAAATAGGACACCATTATGGTTTTCATCTTCTCCTCCTACCCCTTTTTCATCTTCTCCTCTCCTTTTTCTCTTCCTCCTGTCCCTCCCTTTCCTTCATTCTTTCTTCCTCCCTGCCACCTAGTTCCAATCTTAAAAACGTATCAGTAGTAGCATGATTACTCTACATCCTAAGTTTATCATTTTAGAACAACCATACCCTTTACCAGTGGTACTAAGAGCCAAGCTGACTGTTGACCAAGATATAAGTCTCGTGTATAACTCTGAAAAATTAATCACTTAACTTCTCTGGGGTTAATGTTTTCTTCTGTGAAATAGAAAGAGTCAGAAACCTATCTTTTAGGATTGTTATGAGAATTATAGTCCGCTGAGTGTCTGGCACATAGCAGGTAATCAAAAAATGATAATATTATCATTAATGTTCCAACCCAGAACATTCATTTCCTAGTATAATCTAAGAAAACTTTCTTCATTCTGATTCCTAGTTCAAAAATCATTTTAAGAAAAGAAATTTTACAGTTATTCAACAAATTAAATGGTATAAAGGACTGTTGCCTAACGTGTCCTGATATGGAGGTACTTCCCACCCCTTCCCAGCTCTGGGGGAAGTGGGGGTCATGTCTTCACATCCCTACAGTCTTCCTTCAGCTACAAAGGCAGTCGAAGAGACATAAGATGGTGCACGGGCCAGTGCATGGGTGTGTAAGTGGCAGGTGGGTTGGGGGGTTGTTTTGTACCTTCCCCTTTTTTGTAAACTCTTGCTTGGTTACTGAAATATCAAGCTTGCTCATCTGCCTGCTCAAGCCTTAACCAGAAATAAAAACTGTTGTTTTAAAAACTCAAGGTATCACGGACTATCATCTTGTTTGTCTTGCCTTCCTTCATCCATGCTTAGAAATTCCCAAACAAAGGTCCTGAGGAATATTCAGAAGCACTGAAGTCATGCTTCCCTGTCACAACTCAACTTTCAACAAGAATAATTAAATTTGAATCACGGAAAATTCAGAGGGATTTGGCATATTCATAGAAACCCCCAAAGATGACGATATGATAATTTTACAACTCTTGGTTCCAGGCTTTAAATACACTTATGTTCCCTACATTCATATAAGAGATCACAGGCTTTGTGATATATAACCAAGATGGCTTGCCCACACTCTAATAAAACACACACACACACACACACACACACACACACACACACACACACACACACATTTTATCTCTTGTTCTTTTTAAACAGAAGGGAAAGACCACTGCGGTTTTCACTTTTATGAAAATAATAAGACTTTCTTTCATTCTCAGGATGCTCACTTTTTATTTGAGCCTCCCATGACCAAGAGGGGATCTTCCATATGCACGGATATGGCAAATCACAAAATGCCATCCATCCGAAGGACTATGCATTCCTATGTTAAATTCTTCTTCCAATACTCAAGAGATTTACAGCACTCTCCCTGAAGGGAGAAAAAAATATTAAAATGCTTCATTTCTTTCCCAGGATATACAAATTAATATAGTTATTCTCTCAGAATAAAAAACATGTTTAGATAGATTCAGGACACTCCATTTAAAATATCTGTTACTCTCAAATCAAATTTTCACTGCTGTTGAGTGGCAAGGGGTGATGCCCTGGGATCAGTGAGCTGCTAAGATTCCTTCTGCTGGAGTGTTTAATTTCATTTTACTTTCCACAAATAAGCATGCTTGGAGCTGATGCTTCTCCTTCCTCCAGAGTAATCGAAAAATTTAATTCCCATTAAGCCAGAAAAGATGATGTTTTTCCCTAAGGTCACCCAAGGCAAATGTTTTAAACCTCTAACAGCCCATCAGTCAGAGATGCATGTCTCATCCTTTCCTGATGAAGTGCCTGCTGGAGCCAAATAAAGCCTCCTACCCAGCCCCAACCCACCCCATGCCACTCAGAGCCTGGACGAAAGGTCACCCAGAGAGGCTGGTGGGTGCATCTTCAGATTTGATACCCACTGTGATTCTTAAGATGCTTACAGTACACGTCCCAGGTAGCCCCTCCCTTTGGAGATGTATGAGTTTTCAGGCTTCTTTTCTGCTTAAAAGATTAATGTGAGTGAGGACCAAAAGCCTCTTTGCCACTGCAATTCGAACTGCAAGCAGCTTACTGGAGAATGTGTATTTCACCAGGGCTAGGTCATGCTTCTAATCTTATCATTCCTTCCCTAAAAAACTAATAACATTTTGCACTTCTATGCTGCCCTTCATCAACCCCAGGTAATATGCGACACATTGTTAGAACTCAGATGAGTAAATCATTAATTGTTCATAATGCCTCATATAAACACTTTCAGATTGTCATGCATAAGGACTCAATCAAGCACGATGATGTCTATGCATATTTCTCTTTTATCGAGGTATAAAATGTGTGCAGTGACTTATAAATGACAAATTTCTCACAAACACAATTGAAAGCATATCGTCACCAAGATGACCTGGAACCACAAAGGTAGGAGGAGATATTCTGCTTAGAAATCACAGGAATTTCTATCAGAAAGACCAAGGAGCTTCCAAGGAGAAAGAAAAAGGTAACAAGGGTCTAAATACTCTTATTTAGAAAAATACCTGAGACGCTAGATTTTCTCCTTTCATCAGTCTAGTATAACATTTCTCAGGCACTTCTTGCAAAGATGATACTTTTCTTCCCTTTTTTTTTTTTTTTTAACCTAGTAAAGCAGAGTAAGATTTTATAAGAATGCCACCTGAATCAGTTCCTGGATTTTCCTTTACCTCCGTGACAGAGTTACAATTCGTTCTGAAGCATGTGGTCACAGGGGCTGAATCAGAGAATGTCAGGGCGAGTTGGCCTGGCAGGAGGGCAGAGGGACACGTAGAAAGGACATCGGTGTGTCTGTTGAGTGTGAGCCTCACTTACCTCCCTGGTCTCATGCCTCTGGCCTAGGTAGAGAGAAGCTACAAGCAGAAAGACGATCCTTTATATTCAAACAAGATTTTTGACAAATTTAAGTGGAGTAAGTTGGCTTTGCTAGTTATCCTCCACTTGAGCCAAGATTCATGGCCTGTCCTTCTCAGCTGTGTAAGGTTCACTGCTTCACGCCACATCAGTTGAGGGGGGTGTGTCAGTATATTTCTGTGACAGTAACAGCATAACACATCCCCCATGGACCTTCCACAGATCACAGAAATCCCCAGATATCTTCCTGCAGATTTCCTACAGGATACGGCTGCCACAGTCACCCTTTTCCACTCCTGATGCCACCCTCTCCTCTATGGTTCCAACTGTGAGTTCCCTGGGAGCATCGGCTACTGCTACTCTGGGCCTCTTGCTCCTCACCGCCCCCTTTCCATTCTGCTCCAGCAGTCATTGGGGAGAGAGCAGTTTTCCTGTCCCCACCCATGGGGAATTCCATTACTGGGCTGTAAATATCATCGCCTTGGGTCTTCAGTTTTTGAGGATTTGACAGAGACTCTGGGATGAAGTAATTTTCTTTGGCTGATGCAGACAACATCACCATC
>NW_011888800.1:12068767-12075955 GCF_000151845.1 Pteropus vampyrus
TGTTTTTCCCTAAGGTCACCCAAGGCAAATGTTTTAAACCTCTAACAGCCCATCAGTCAGAGATGCATGTCTCATCCTTTCCTGATGAAGTGCCTGCTGGAGCCAAATAAAGCCTCCTACCCAGCCCCAACCCACCCCATGCCACTCAGAGCCTGGACGAAAGGTCACCCAGAGAGGCTGGTGGGTGCATCTTCAGATTTGATACCCACTGTGATTCTTAAGATGCTTACAGTACACGTCCCAGGTAGCCCCTCCCTTTGGAGATGTATGAGTTTTCAGGCTTCTTTTCTGCTTAAAAGATTAATGTGAGTGAGGACCAAAAGCCTCTTTGCCACTGCAATTCGAACTGCAAGCAGCTTACTGGAGAATGTGTATTTCACCAGGGCTAGGTCATGCTTCTAATCTTATCATTCCTTCCCTAAAAAACTAATAACATTTTGCACTTCTATGCTGCCCTTCATCAACCCCAGGTAATATGCGACACATTGTTAGAACTCAGATGAGTAAATCATTAATTGTTCATAATGCCTCATATAAACACTTTCAGATTGTCATGCATAAGGACTCAATCAAGCACGATGATGTCTATGCATATTTCTCTTTTATCGAGGTATAAAATGTGTGCAGTGACTTATAAATGACAAATTTCTCACAAACACAATTGAAAGCATATCGTCACCAAGATGACCTGGAACCACAAAGGTAGGAGGAGATATTCTGCTTAGAAATCACAGGAATTTCTATCAGAAAGACCAAGGAGCTTCCAAGGAGAAAGAAAAAGGTAACAAGGGTCTAAATACTCTTATTTAGAAAAATACCTGAGACGCTAGATTTTCTCCTTTCATCAGTCTAGTATAACATTTCTCAGGCACTTCTTGCAAAGATGATACTTTTCTTCCCTTTTTTTTTTTTTTTTAACCTAGTAAAGCAGAGTAAGATTTTATAAGAATGCCACCTGAATCAGTTCCTGGATTTTCCTTTACCTCCGTGACAGAGTTACAATTCGTTCTGAAGCATGTGGTCACAGGGGCTGAATCAGAGAATGTCAGGGCGAGTTGGCCTGGCAGGAGGGCAGAGGGACACGTAGAAAGGACATCGGTGTGTCTGTTGAGTGTGAGCCTCACTTACCTCCCTGGTCTCATGCCTCTGGCCTAGGTAGAGAGAAGCTACAAGCAGAAAGACGATCCTTTATATTCAAACAAGATTTTTGACAAATTTAAGTGGAGTAAGTTGGCTTTGCTAGTTATCCTCCACTTGAGCCAAGATTCATGGCCTGTCCTTCTCAGCTGTGTAAGGTTCACTGCTTCACGCCACATCAGTTGAGGGGGGTGTGTCAGTATATTTCTGTGACAGTAACAGCATAACACATCCCCCATGGACCTTCCACAGATCACAGAAATCCCCAGATATCTTCCTGCAGATTTCCTACAGGATACGGCTGCCACAGTCACCCTTTTCCACTCCTGATGCCACCCTCTCCTCTATGGTTCCAACTGTGAGTTCCCTGGGAGCATCGGCTACTGCTACTCTGGGCCTCTTGCTCCTCACCGCCCCCTTTCCATTCTGCTCCAGCAGTCATTGGGGAGAGAGCAGTTTTCCTGTCCCCACCCATGGGGAATTCCATTACTGGGCTGTAAATATCATCGCCTTGGGTCTTCAGTTTTTGAGGATTTGACAGAGACTCTGGGATGAAGTAATTTTCTTTGGCTGATGCAGACAACATCACCATCGCACCCCTCCCCCACCACTTAAGGGCTGTCATCTAACCTGAGACTGGGCCTTAAATACTCCAGAGTTAAGAACCTTTGTCTGCCAATGACAGAAATCTACTGAATTAATTGACACAAAAATGGAAATCTGCCGTACTGTGTTTAATTTTTTATAGATGGTCTCATTGAACCCGAGGGGAGGGACGCAGTGGGGCCTCAGGAATAGACCAAAGCCTGTAACTGGAATGTCTTTGTGACTGCTTTTCTGAGTCTTTCTATACATTTCAATATGTTCACATCACTCTCTCTTGCTGCATGTCAGCTTTCTCAGCTTCCCAGGTGACACACAGCTCCCAATAAGGTTGGAATCTCTGAGTCTCAATTTAAAATTCCCAGGGAAGGAACCATGACTGGCCCAGCTTGGTTTGAGGGCCCAGCTATAAATGAATCAGCTGTGGCCAGTATGTCAAGATGACATTGTATCATATGGTTGTTGTGGGCATCAGCAGAATGGAGAGTGAATTTCCTGGAAGTGTATAAAACAGGTCCTCAAGTGAGGGCTTCTGACCAAGCTCATGAATTTCACCTCTTCCTCCCTGCAAGTAGAGCTCCTTTCCATTGTAAATACAGTGGCATGAAGGTCATCACTACCGAAGGATGAAGGACGCAGGAAGTTTAATCCAGAAGGAAAAGACTTCAGCCCCACAAGGCTTTCTCATCCTTTCCCCAGTTCTCATGGCTCACCCCCTACCCCTCCACCTACACAGCAGTTATTCCATGATGGGCTCACACCCTGCCACACACAACCCTTTGTGAACCACCCAGGCAACACGGCACTTTGGGGTCAGGACAGTACGGTTCTGATCTTGGTTCTGCCACTTAGCAGCTGAGCGTCTTTGGCAAGTTATCTATCCTTTCTGAACCTGTTTCCTCATCTACGAATGGACGCAACAATACCCATTTCAAAGGGTTGAAATGACCTACATATGCCATGCAGTTAAAATGGTGCCTTGTGAATTTTAGGTGCTCAATAGAAGGTTCCTTTTGTTATTAGCATTGTTGTTAATATTAACCTTTACAATACAACCTACAAATGAAATTTTAAAACAGGCAACCAATCTTCAGGTTGATTTCATAACTGCGGACCCTACATCATGTTACAAAGGGATTAGACAGCACACTCTAATAATGCAGATGGCTTAAAAAATGTAGATGGTGATTTTGAGGCCTTTCTGGTTTTTTTCTTTGTTTTTATTATCTGACTCCTACAGGGAATGTTGTCTCTTAACCAGAACTGTCGTAAGAACAAAATAAGAAAAAAATGCATAAAGCTCTAAGCACTGTGTCTAGACGTAGAACATATTCGACCTGTGACTACTGTTGTTTTTATTACTATAACCATGGTTATGGTTAATATTAGCTTAGTCCTAAGGAAAAAGGTGCTTAAATGTTCATTGGCAGATCCTTTAAGCCGCAGTGGTCCCCAACATTTTTGGCACCAGAGACCAGTGCTCCTATGAGAATCTAATGCCTGATCTGAGGTGGAGCTGAGGCAGTGATGCTAGTTCCGGTGAGCAGCTGCAAATACAGATGAAGCTTCACTCGCTGGTCCGAAGCTCACTCCTGCTGTGCAGTCCAGTTCCTAACAGGCCATAGATCTGTACCAGGGGTTGGGGACCCCTGCTTTAAGGTGATCATTTTATTGAAGTTTTCTTTCTAGTTAAGTTTGAAATACACACACACACACACACACATGTGTGTGTGTGTGTGTGTGTGTGTGTGTGTGTATAAATTTATATACTTATAATTTATGTACAAGATAAATACATCAATACATAAAATGCAAAGTAATGTTTTAAAAAATATTTGAAAAATGGAAAAGGACTCATTGATCAACACAGGCCTGAGAAGCCAGCAGCTTTTTTGGTGGTTATAGCGCCTGTTAAGTGCCACTCTGCTTTCTTGCTCAAGCAGCTTTCTCATCTCTGAAATAAGTGCCTTAAAACCTCAAGGCAAACTATATGACTTCCCACGGCTCCTTGAGCAGCCTGTCTCAGGTGTTTGTGACCCAGATTCACCATCCTTCCAAAAGGGAACACAAGAGGAAGGAAAGAATGTTAGCTTTAAAAACGTGGGATGCTGCCCCTCCACTCTGGGCTTCAACCTGGACCTCTGGGCTGATTTGGAATGCATTCTAAGGCGATCCACTAGGAAGGGATTTCGGTTCAAGAAGGAGTGGGGTATGTAGCTTCGAGAGGAGGTGGAAAGAGGAGATACCTAGTATGGGCCCTAACGCAAAAATAATCCCTTCCTGCAGAGAAAATTCATGGGCTGGCAGCAGCCGTTACAGTTCCTGGCCAGGGCCTGCAAGAGATATCTTCTTTAGGTGGGCACGAGGGAAGTGCTGTCTCTGGTGATGCAAGATTTGTTCTCTGTGTTAGGTATTGATTTTTCCTTCAGCAGAATAGCAAAGGCATGAGAGCATGAAGTTGAGAGAGGTGAGTTCCCTTCCCCCATCACAGGCTCAGAGTGATGAGTCAGTGCAACTGTGAGCCACTGTTTATCTTTCACATTTGATGAGAAATTGAGCCAGGGACTCTCTCCTCTAGAGATAGCGGTGAGAACCACAGTGCACTATGAGCCTCTCTGAGAAATATGCTTTGCCTCCTTCTCTTATCACCCTGTCTCAAATCTATTCAAGGTGCTGATAACCATATTAAAATCATCCACATACAATTTTAGTATCATGAAAGCACAGCTATATTTAGATTTGATTCTCTTCCCTGTGCAGAAATGGTTTCTCAAGAATTCTGCAAATCGTTAAGCATATTTATCAAAAGATTTTATTCATATCAGGGAGACTCGTCTATACAAAACAAAGGTTAGGGCTGAGCTGATCCAGTAATTCTGCCTCTTTGATGGGGAGAAATTGCTCTGTGTAAGAACTAATACCCACCTGGTTTCTAACTTCAGCCAATGGCAAATGTGTCACAGCAAGAGACATTTCCTGTTACTTTGACAGATTGTCCCAGGGCTGAAATTTAATCTAATGTGTCAAAAGTGGTAGGAAGTGGGGAAAAGCAAAGGAACACTAAACGTACTCAGATTTTTATAGTAGTTTGAGACAAGTATGGGTTGGAGTTCATAAACAGTAAAAGTAAACATTGCAAAATGAAACAACAAAGAACCATTACGAACTTCTACTTTTGTTTTTTTAATGATAAAATATTCACACCAAAAGTAAGATAATAAAAAAAAAACTAAATCTAGACATTAACTTTACATGCTTTGCAAAAATTAACACAAAATGGATCACAGACCTAAATTTAAAATACAAATCTGTAAAACTCTTAGAAAATATAGGAAAAAAATCTGGAAGACCTTGGGCATGGTGATGACTTTTTAGATACAACACCAAAGGCACAATCCATGAAAGAAATAATCAATAAATTGGATTTCATTAAAATTAAAAACTTCTGCTCTGCAAAAGACACTGTCAAGAGAATGAGAAGACAAGCCACACGCTGGGAGAAAATATTTGCAAAAGGCATATCTGATAAATGACTGTTATCCAAAATTTACAAACAACTCTTAAAACTCAATGATAAGAACACAAGCAACCTGATTAATAGGCAAACATCTTGAACATACACCTCACTAAAGAAGATACACAGATGGAAAATAAGCATATGAAAAGATTCTCCACATCATCTGTCATGAGAGAAATGCAAATTAAAACAACAATGAGATATTACTACACACTGAAATCCAAAACACTGACACCACCAAATGCTGACAAGGATATGGAGCTGCAGGAATTGTCATACATTGCTGATGTGAATGCAAAATGGCACAGCAGTTTGGCCATTCCTTACTAAACTAAACATATATTTTTACCATCAAATCCAGAAATCGTGCTCCTTGGTGTTTACCCAAATGATCTGAAAATTTATGCCCACAAAAAAACCTGCACACAGAAGTTTATATCAGCTTTATTCATAATTGCCAAAACTTGGAACCAATCAAGATGTCCTTCAGTAACTGAGTGAATAAATAAACTGTGATACCTCTTAACAATGGAATATTATTCAGTGCTGAAAAGAAATGAGCTACCAAGCCACAGAAAGACATAGAGAAAATGTAAATGCTTATTATTAAGTTTCAAAGCCATTTTGAAAAGTCTATATGATTTCAACTATATGACATTTTGGGAAAGGCAAAACTATGGAGACAGTAAAAAGATTGGTGGTTTCCAGGAGTTAGAGGGAAGGGAGGAGTGAGTAGACAGAGCACAGAGGATTTGTACAGCAGTGAAGCTATTCCGTATGATACTATAATAGTGGATACATGTCATTGCATCTGTTCAAACCCATGGAACGTACAACACTAAACTATGTAAACTATGGACTTTAGGTGATAAATCTATCTATATTTATGGTAGTCACCTAAAGTAAACTATGGACTTTAGGTGATAATGATGTGGAAATATAGGTTCATTCAGTGTAACAAATGTACCACTCTGGCTGGGGATCTTGATAGTAGGAGAGACTCTGCATGTGTGAGGGCAGGGCGTATTTGGGAAATCTCTGTATCTTTTTGCTCATTTGTGCTGTGAACTAAAACAGCTTTTAAAAAATTAAGTCTACTTAAAAGAGGGCAAAAAAGATGAAATGACAGTGACATAATGATGAAGTTCCTTCCCATGGGTGGGGGAAAGGAAGAGGGGAAGTAGGAGGTCTACTGAACAGAGTTAAAAGCTCAACTTGCTGCTATGACGTGAAGCTGCAGTGAGGTGCCCATTGCACAGTGCTTTGTCTACTTTAGGCTGGTCCTGTGTTCCCCTCTCACCCTACTCCTTTTTCTTTCCTGTTCTCGCTTGCTAATCCTGACTGTCCCCTCTTTGCTTCATCTTCCTATTTGTACCTGTTTCCTGCTGAGAGGACACATCTGAGTTCCAAATCCCCACAACCTTTCTGGTCGGCTGCCCTTTAAGATCTGATTTCTGGACTCTGAAATTGCCATACTATAATTAGAAATCTTAGTCATTTTTCTGAGTCTCCAGCGGGCACCCCATGACTTGGAGAGAATGGAGTGACACTGAAGCCAGCATCCTCACTACCTATAGCCAGAAAACATGCATGACATACACACAAATCATCAGAGAACATTCTGGAAAATAGAGAAATTTTCAAAGAGAATATCTTCATGGCACATGTCCTCATATATGACTACCATAAGTAGATAGATTTATCTAATTCATTCCACAAGTCTTGCTGAGGCACTGAAGACATGGCTTTGACCTTGGGGGGAGGGGGAGGATTGTCTCTCTAATGTGGAAGATAGACATATATATGCAAATAATTACAGTCCAGCATGTGTAGTTCAACACTGGAGGAACATTCTGAGTAGGATGCTTATGGAGAACATAATCAGAATTGCATCGAAGTGCTAAAGAAAAGGAAGGCTTCCAGAAAGGGGG
>NW_011888800.1:12076685-12085357 GCF_000151845.1 Pteropus vampyrus
GAGGAGCCGAGGCTGCACATTGGTATCTGGCTTAGGTGGCTAACCACATGGCTGTGTTGTTTATTAGGATGCAGCACAGAGGACCAGGGGGATGCAGACTTTGTAAGGAGATGGGATATGCCAGTCCCTGGCATAAAAGGGTATTCATTAGATGAATGAATGAGTGATGAATGAATGAAATGTCAAAGAGCAGCACTGTGGTAAAATACACTTCTTGTCTACAGTTTGTTACATCCATACGGCATGAACATAGAAACGACCCAGTTTGCAGAATCAATGGACTGATGGCCAACTACAGATGCCATGTCCCGATCCCAAGGAGCATTATGTCAGAGCATAAACTCTTTGTCCTCCCCACTGCCAAAAGTCCCAGCACCATCCTCCAGCTGAGCAGGCAGCTATAATCTCTGCAGTACACAAGATTGCACTTCAGGTCCAAATGCCAGATGCAGGATGCACCTTCTCTGGGGTCCTCATTTCTAATATAGAAACAAAGCCCACTTTACCCACTGCCCACCCTCCCTTTATAGGCATTTTGAAAAGATAAGTTATGTAATACAACCAGTCACATTGTATATTATAAAATAAGTGTGTTAATGTAAGCCCACTTATGAGATACTGTTCTGTAAGAACAAAGCCTTATATTCCAAATTAGGTCGTTTTTGGTGAAACTCATTCTTTAATGTCTTTTTGTTGCTAGTAGTGCATAATCTCAGATTTTATCTCCAAAACCGCTCTTTCATATATGCCACCATAGCCAATAGTTCAGGCGGTTCTTCTTGTTGTTGTTGTAATAAATTAGTAACAATTTTTGAGCATGTTACTTGGCAGGCACTATGCTACACAGTTAAATACATTATCTCATTAATCCTTACAGCGCCATCGCATAATGTTAAATATCTCCATTTTTTAGTTGAGGAAACCAAATCTCTGAAATGTAAATGAAAATGCCTTAAGGTCCCAAGCTAAGTAAATGGAGCAGCCAGGATTTACTTAAGGTTGTCTAAATCTCCTAGTCATTATGGCCATACTTGAATCACTGACTTTAGAACTGCCCACAGAGAAGAACTTCACTGGCTAAAACCTAAAAGTATGTGCTGGGTTTTCCTTTCCCTGAAGTTACCTGAAGTCTCCCTGCTTAGAAATGCATAGAACATCGAGGCAGAGAGTCAAAACGTTTCAAAGAGCCCTCAGATATGCTATGTACCTTTTAGACAGTGAAATTTTTACTTTTAGGAAAATAACAAGGACACCTTCATCTAAAACTTCCTCCAGTTCTTGGATGTCTCTCAGTGTGTGTGTGTGTGTGTGTGTGTGTGTGTGTGTGTGTGTGCTCAAAGAGCTGCCATTAAGTGCAAACTGATAGAAGGAAGGAGGCATAATCTATGAGGTTTTTTTTTTAACCACCCAAATGAAGGCCAGTATCAGAACTGAGATTAATCGTGGTACCCAAAAGCTACAAATGAAAGTTTCTTTCTTTCTTCAGGAGACCCCTTAATCAAGACCCTGTCCAATGTCAGATAGAAATCTCCCCTAGAATATTAGAAAACCATTGCAGTATGGAGCCTCTGTTTGATCAAATGTAGTACCCCTCCATTCCCAATCCCCGTTTTGAAAACTGGCATTTGTCTTCTGATTTTCTTTTCTTTTCAATTTGTTTTCCTGTCAGAGTGATCATTTCTCCCTCCCCTATGCCGTAGTCCCACCTGATTGAATTTCACTCAGGCCTCCTGGTGGTCCTGTTCTCCAAGCTGACTTGAGGGAGCCCTTTCACCTGTTCATATCATCCATCTCTCTGGGCAACTGAAATTGTACTGCGAAATGCAGCACTGCTTCTTGGGACCGCATTAACACCAACCCCAAGGGAATGGGCTTCACAGAGGGGGCATTAAGCATCTAAATAGCACACTGAGACAGCAAAGACTTTGAAAGCATGGCAGACAACTGATAGAAATCAGTAACGACATAAAAAGCCAGGCGGTACTCAAAGGGCCAAGGGAATCTTTTCAATTTGTATTTCGTATTAATATCACATTTGTTTCCACGTAGCAAGGAGAGGTCCTGAAAATACAGAGATGGTAGAGTTTATGTGCCTCCTGGGGTTCCTAGATTCACCTGAACTGAAGCCAGAAATAATATCATAAAACTAATTTCACCATCACATCAATAGGGCTCCTCAGCCATGAAACAGACTGGGTAATTATATGTTTCCTACAATTTCTGACACTCGGCTAGTTTCAGCAAATGGCACTTCTAAATATATATTGCTGGTTGCACCTACCTGTTTTTCTTCATGCAAAAGAAACTGAACAGAACGTTAATTATGAAGATGGAAAATCCAAGTCATTTTATTAGAACATTCTAAGTTAATTCAATGGACCCCAAAGTCAAATGCCCTTGGTGATCAAGGGCAGAAGATGATCAAGCCGCCAGGTTCTTAAAGTCCATGCAGGTGGTACTATTTCAGGGCAGTTGCTTTACCTGTGAGGAGTTGAACTAAAGATGCTCTGATTTCTGTCCTGTATGGTCATTGATGCTGTGGCAGCCACAGCCCTGTCCTATCCAATCGTTTGCGTTTCTCTATTGTCTGTGTTAAGGCAGAAAGATTCCCCCAACCTTTTATGCTGTCTGTCCATTGGTTCCCCTGAGTCTTATGGAGAGAGACCCAATTTTCTCAAGTGTCTTCCAAAATATTTCAGTTCACACATTTATTCACACACCCTACAAATAAGTAATGATGAAACCAAAAGCTCTCGTTTGGCAGATCAGCTGATGTAGCTGTGATGAAAGTAAGGATGAACCTTGAATGCCAAAGTCTTTGGCCAGCCTAGAGGGGAGTCCTCCCCACTGGGCAATGCATACTCAGCAGCATTTGACCCACCTTCCTCATCGAACAAAAGCGGGTTACACAAAACCATGGGGGAAAACAGACAACGGGAGAAATTAACATTTTCCCTGTTCAACAACCTGAGTAGGAAAAGGTGTGTGATGAAATATGGTTCTAAATTATGTGTGGCCCATAAATAAGATATATTTACCAAGAGCTAATAAGTAAGCCAAGTGCTGTTCTAGAGATTTGATTCCTTATTTCATTAATCCATTGTAACAACTCTATGAGGAAGGAACTGTTGTTAGTCCCATTTTATAGCTGGGAACACTAGAACACGGAGAAGTTCAATTGCCTGAGGTCAAATGGCTGGTAAGCGAAAGAGATAGAATTTGAACACAGTTGTTCGGTTTTCAGAAACCATACATTTATCCATTGCATAACACGAGCTATTGTGAAGACTTCTTATTATGTCCTTAGAAACATTAATGAAAGCCACAATCTAATGTGGTAAGTTTCCTGAGTGTATATGGTGGGTCTCTATCTCAATTGTGTATGCTGATATTTGGGTTTCTATACATTAATGAGTACATATGTTGATTAGGGACTGAGTAGCAATGAACACACCTACAACAAGCAGAGGCAGAATGGCTTTGGGTCCCAGGCTGAAAGAAAATTATGGAAGAGAAGAATTACTCAAGGTGTAAGGCTTAGGACAATAAGGATCTAAGACAGTGGAACTATGCTAAAGTCATACAGATTCAAGTTTGAATTCTAGAGCATCCACAGACTAGCTATACAAACTTACTGTTTTGGTTTCATTGCTATATCACACAGCACCCTAAGACTTAGTTCCTTAGAACAAAGTATTAATTTTCCTTATGTATCTGCAACTTTGGCAAAACTTAGCAGGATCAACTTAACTTTGCTCCACTCGGCATAAGCTGAGATGGCTTGAGGCTGGGGGCTAGAAGTCTTGACAGTTGGTCCTGTTGTGGGCTGGGATCTAAGCCGGGGTTACTGGCCAAAACATCGACATGTGGCCTGAGCTTTCTAACAACATGGTGTCTGGGATTAGGATGTGAGCATTCCTAAAGAGAGAGAGAAAGTGCTAGATGAAAAATACCACATTCTATTGACCCAATCTGAGAAGTCATGCGGCATCACTTTCACAACATTCTACCTGTTGCGGTAACACAAAGGCCCACCAAGTTTAAAGGACAGAGAAGGTTTGCTGTAACCATATTTTAAAACTACAGTCTTCCATACTTGGTTAAGTTACTTGATTCTTTTGAGCCTCTGTTCTTTATTTGAAGAACTAGGGTAACACTATTTCACAGAATACTTATAAATGTTAAAGTATGCCCCATACCAATTCTCAGTCCTGGTTGGGAGTCAGATGTGAGGAAGCAGAAATGGTCTATTGTGCCTCCAAATGTTGTTGAGACACAAGGAAGGAAGGAAGGAAGGAAGGAAGGAAGGAAGGAAGGAAGGAAGGAAGGAAGGAAGGAAGGAAGGAAGGAAGGAAGGAAAGAAATAAAGAAGGACTTCATTAGAACTGGAATAAGACTGAAGATCAAACCATCCGTCCTTCAGTTCTTCCTAATTATCCTTGGAATATCTGACCAGGATCTCCTCTTGAAAATGTATCAGCTCGGTTCCAGAATTATTAATTCCTCCCACATTATTGCATCTATGTTAGGCCTTTTAAGACTGAATATAAAAAACAAGTAACTGAAAATAATTAGTTAAATGCTGGAACTTAGAAGGAATCTTTACCTCATTATGTGAGGAGGGGAGCTCTTTACGAAAGCTCCGGGATTATTCTCAGAATCCAACACACTGTCTAAATAAGTTTTCAGTCTGGGGTATGCCTAGTGGTTCACAGCAAACCAGTTTAAAACATTTAAAACAAACAAACAAAAAATCCGATGTGATAAACCTAATTCAAATTCACAAATTTCAAATGAGAAAACCCATTTGATTTTTAAAGACAAGTTCATAATCTTTTGGGTAACTCCATGAGTTACCTGTGAAGTGTCAGTAAGATCTGGACAGATGAGGGCTTCTGAACAATCTGGTGCATGTGACAACCCCACACTTCAGGGAAGTTACCTCATTTCTAACCCAAGCAAAGGGCGGGGTTTCACGGGAGGCTCCCTCAGCTGAGCAAGGTTTCTCATAGATGCCAACTTTCCATTCAGTCCATAAGAAATGAGAAAAGAAAGGAAGACAAGTGGGTTAAAATATACTCTGTCTCAAGATAGTATTCATGGGACAAAGAATTTCTTCAAAAGGGAGAGATGAAAGGGGGTCCGGCTTTTGGCTGGCATTTGAGCTGGCATTTGCAGCGTTACCGTATGACTTGGAGCAGGGCATGAGAAGCGCTTTGATTGCTAAAGAACAGTTGCACCTCTGTCAGAGCGGCCCTCATGACTTATGTGGCCTAGCAGGAAAGGAGGGATAGGAGCAGATGTGAGGGGGAAGATCACCACAGAGGGAAAGTAACTTGCATACAAACCAAGGGGAGGAGGAAGAACACAAAAGAAAGGGGAGCATAAGGAAAGAGGAAACAAAAGAAGTGTTTGGTGTTTTCTGACAGAACACCTGTTGTCTTTAGAGACGACAGCACATCCAGGAGGGAACAATTGTTTCTTCTTGATCGTGAAACTGAACAACACTGCCCAGAAAAAGTCTCAGTGGCAGCAAAAGCCTTCCTTCTCATCTGGCTTCATGGAGCAGAAGTTTGATCTTTATTGGAAAGTGTTGGGAAACTTATTGACCTTTTGGGACAGTGTTGGGAAACTTACTCTTTTAAAAATTAACACTTTAATAACATCTGCCATGTGCCAAGTATTCTGTAAACTCTTTACAAAAGTTAATTCATTTAATCTTCTTGTCAATCTAAGAGACTGATAGGAAACTGAAGTCCTTGTCTCTTTCGGTTAATCACCATGGTTATCATCGCCTCCACCCATCACCACCACCCTACCATAATAATTTTTAGCCATTGCTATGTATCAGATGCTTATTATATTATCTTCTATACCACATCATTTCAGTCCTTTCAACGACTGTATAATGTGGGCACTATTTTCATTTCCATTTTTCAATGAAATGTAAATAAGATTGACATTTAGAAATGTTGATACACATAAAGTGATAAAGCTAATGAGCAGCAGGTCAGAGAAAAAGACCCATTTCAGCCTATCCTCACAGCTAGTGCCCAAACCGACACGACTCTCAGCCATGAACCCACGAGGCAATAAACACTCTTTGCCACTTTTCATGCATTAGGCACTTTGATACATTCTCGTCTCAAGGAACTCAGTCGGAGCCATAAAACTCCCTGCTATTTCCACTCTCTGGTGGATGAGTTACCAGAAACCCAGCAGCAAGTCCTGGAACTCGAGAGCTTCCCCTCTCCACTCCACTCCCATACACCCGCACAGAAACTGAGCTCTACGGTATTCAATAAAGTCAGAATCATGATTCAAATCTCATGACTTCAATCTACCACCCTCTTTCAAGAAAATCCTGGCCCAGGAAAATGGATCGATATTAAGTCAATTTTTGCCAGATGTTTCTATTTTAACCAGGTGGCAAAGCACGGGGCACAGGACTAGAACATGAATTTCATTTCTACTTTCATTGCTAACATGATTAGGGATCTTCTGTCTCATTTCCTGAGTGGTCTGAAAAGAGAGTCTCATTCTATCCTCTGTAGATAAAACTCACGTGCTGAAATGATTTCTGCATGCTCCATAAATGTACTTAATTCCATTAAAAATTAATTCAGAATTATTGGAAAAGTCTACTTGAAAATGTTTGTCAGTTATTTTGTTTCCAGATGACAGAAAACCACAAAGCAAATCCAAGATGTATGCTGAGAATTTTTTAGTAGTAATTTCAAATTTGGTCACGATCAATTGACTAATTCCTCTGAAATTTTATTCATTTGTTTATTAAAAACAACAATACATTGACTTTGTACTACTTATACTCAGTGAGAGACACAAAAGGACAAGACAGGTTTCTAGCTCCTAGGGCACTCTCTGTTTCACAGAGGGCACGGACGTGTCTACAAAGGAAATTCAACAACACATCCTTACAGCAAATTAATCAAAGACCTTTATATATAGAAACCCTAAGAATAGGGATGTGAACAAAAATGGAGTTCAAAGATCTCTTTCTAATTCCTTCAGATGGATAATAATCAAATGACCAAAATGATTTAAAATTGCAGAATCCCCTGATCTGCCTTCAGAATTAATGCTCAGATAATGAATGCCCAGTTCCTTCAGATGTTTAATTACTGAAGGGCCTTACTTTCCAAAAGAGAGGCCATACAAACTCAGGAAGTGACATGGAATCTTAATGAGATGTGATCTTGAGAGGTCATATAATTCAGACTCCATCTTCAGGCAAGACTTATTTTTAAAAACCTCAGGGAAGGAAACTTGACAGCTTCTTTGTTGACAGTTTGAATGAGTCTGCAGTGGTAGTTCTTAAAGTATGTCCTTCCATCATGGATTCTAGAGTTCCTAGTGTAGATCTGACCAGAGAAAGGCCTATGTTTACCCTGCATCTAGGACTGAGGTCCTGGGTCGCCTAAGTTTTGGAGGATGATCTGACTCTGCACCTGGAGAGACTGGAAAGGGTGGGGCCAAAGCCAGGGCTGAGAGGCCTTCGTATGTGTTGCATGGGTGAGGAAAGATGGAGCTGGGTCCCTGGGGCTGGTGACAGTAGTTGAATCTTAACATTAAGTAATAAATGTCATCAGGTTAAAGCTTACACATGTATGAAGTTTTCTGCCATACACAGACATTTGGTTTCCAAAGCAAGGTTGGGTTAACAGCCTTGTTATGTAGATTACCATCCTATTTTATTGAATGGAAAGTGAGACTTAGGAGTTAAGTTACTAAATGGTAGATATGGAACTTCTATTACTACTCTACTACTATTCCTGATAATAACAATAATGATGATAATGATAAAAATACATATGTATGTTCCAGCCACTTTTCATGGAATATTTTATCTAATCCGCATAATAACCCAGCAAGGTATATAATTTCAAAAATTCCCATTTTACAGAAGATGAAACTAGGATTTAAAAAGATTAAGTAGTTTCCCTGTGGTCTCACAGTTAACAAGCAGTGAAATAGAATTCAAACTTAGGGAATTTGATGCCTAAGCCTATGCTCCTGCTATATTCATTAACACCTTAGAAAATAACTACCATTTCTACCAGAAAAGGGATTCAAAACCCTGATAAACTCCTGCCCAAGTATTTCAGATGTGAGTCTAACCTACTGCAACAGTGATAAAACCCACGTCCCCCCAATGTCTGGGATGTTGCCATCTCTACCTTGCCCCCACTCTGAGAATCCCAGCATCACCCTTGCTTCCTTATGAATTGATGATGGGCTGGGTTGATAATGTCCCTCCCCACCAGCTGGACACATTGAATTGAACTGAGCAGCAAACAGGACTTTCGAAAAATAATAGAAGACCAACATTAGATAATTTTCTTTCCAAAACACTTTCCCATCTAGAATTCCTTGAAATTTTAAGTATTATAGGGGAGATGCCTGATGAGACAGGGAGAAGATAAATACTTACCCAGAGTAACAGAGAAGTTAGAGGCAGAACTAAAGGCAGAACGGATAGTTAAACCCAGGTCTCCTGACCCATGGACTCTGCAACACACTGGCTAACAAGTCAATTCAATAAGCTTCAAAGAAAGGTCAGTATAACCCAAGCCTTGCATTCAGTTCCCTGAGGCTCACAAGGATACTCATTTATGTATTCAGGAAGCACTGGGTACCTATAAGGTGCCAGA
>NW_011888800.1:12086822-12089381 GCF_000151845.1 Pteropus vampyrus
AAGGAACAGAAGAAAGGCAACAGAAGAAAGGGAATGGAATGGGAAAACGAAGTATTTGTAGACAAATACAAAGTTAGACTGGGAGGCCAGACCAGCTGGGGCCTTGCAGGCTCTTGCAAGGACTTTGGCTTTACTCTGAGTAACCCAAGTAGTCAATGAAGAGAAAACAGAAGAGATATGGTATAGTTTACATCCTAAATCCTGGCTCTACAGAGTCTAGAGATGGCTGATGGCCTGGAATTCTACTGCCTTTCTTCACCCATCTAAACTCATTTCCCAGAGCACAGGCTAAGCCAGGTTTCCTAAGCAAGACCAGGGCCCTGAACGCAATGGAGAATGAAAAAAGCATATTTCTATTCCTACCTCAAACAACTCTGAATCTTAATCATAAAGGCCCAAACTGGATACAATATTCTCCACATGATTTCACTATGCTTTAGAATTTCTATATACCCAATATCATGCTGCTTTTTTTTTTTTTTGCCAAGAAGGCTATATTACATTCTCATGCCTTGTTTGTCCATTATTTTTCTTTAGCTCTTTTTTATGTAGTCTCAGTGAAGTAGGCTCATCTTGTATTTACAACCCATCTCTATTAAATTTTATTGTTCATTTATGGTCACTTATACAACTAGCCAAGGTCTTGGTCTAAGATGATTGATTTCTAGAACCATATCCAAAAATCCCTAGTCTGAAATCATTTGTGAAGTCAATGGGTATGTAGGCTTTATAAATCAGCATAACAATTCCTGTAGGTTTTTTTTTTTTAAATCTAAGTGGATTAAAGATGACCAGAAATTCTTTTTTGCTCTTCTCAATGAAAGGTGAGTCTATTTCTCCCATCTTTGAATCTGGGTTGGCCCTGTGTCTTTCTTTGACCAACAGAATGTATGAAATGATACAGAAGTAATATTCTGAGAGAACTGAACCCTGGCCTTGAAAGAACTCTCGGTATCAGCTAGTTTTCTGTTGGAAGTCAACTGCAAAAGTGGCAAGGAGGACTGAGCTAGATTATTGAATTATGAGAGACCATATGGAGAGTAACTTTTAGAGGACAAGAGACCAACTTGGACACTTTAGCCTCAGTGGAACTTCTAGCGGAATGCGACCACTTGAGTAACCTCAGCTGTGCCATGTGGAACAGAGCCACCCAGCTGGTCCCAATGAACCCACAGAATTGTGAAAAATAACAAACTGTTGTGTTATAAGGCACTAAGTTTTTGGGCACCTTGTTACACACCACCGTTGACTTGGCTGTTCACAGAAGGAGAAATGGTAAGAAGGAGAGGAGAGAGGAAGAGCTGGCTGGTCTGGCAATTGCACTGTCATTCAATTCTTAATTTTTTTCTTTCTTGTATCACAAAACCCTTAACAATAATTTCCTAATATTGGTCCTCAAGCCAGTGCTGATGGCGCAGAATTATCTGGGAAATTTGATTAAAATAGCAATTTCTGAAATTTTTCCTTGACAATTTGGATTCAGGAGGTCTGAGATGGGGCCCAGAAATCTGTATTCTTACAAAAGTTTCCTTGCGATTCTTATGAGCATCTATATTTGGGCATCTTTGCTATAGACTGTGAGTAACTTGAGAGCTGGAAGTGGTTTTATCCATCTATCCCATTGGCCTAGTACAGTGTCTGACATGTTTGAGGAATGGGTGAACAAATGAAAGAATAAATAAATGAATAAATAAATCAGAAAAGAACAGGAATATCTGTAGGTATCTTGACATCCCGTGGCCTGTTTGTTCAGACCATGTCTCAACCACTTTTTTATCCATTGTCCATGACAACACTACCCAAGTTTCTCATTCTTCCCTTCTCTTTGTTACCACTGCTTCCTAATTAGGACTCCTGTAGGGTAAGAAGAGTGTGCAGTTTTAGGGAGGTGTAGGAGAGAAGGGTAAAAGAGATATAGCATTAAGGCAATGCATGTATGCAGAAATAAACAAAATAAAGCAACACACACACACACACACACACACACACACGCACGCACGCACAAACTTGGCACAGCCCTTGAGCTATTTGCCCAAAAATAGCCCCTGAAAACTGGAAAATAAACTCTTATTTTTCTCTCCTTCTGCTTCCTTTGAGAAGATGTTCAAATTCAAGGACACTGGCAGTTTAGGGAGCATGCGAATAGAGAAAAAAGAGAAGAGTGTTTGACCGAGGAGGAGAGCAGCAAAGGCCCAAGACACTTGGGAGAAACCACAGGGATAATATCTCAGCCAAGGCGGTTTGCTCGCTTTTTCCACCCAATTCTGTTCCTGTCAAGCAGAGGAAACTAAGGCCTTTGAGACCTGCATTTTAAAAACTTGAGAACCCGAAAGCCTTCTTCTCCCATTTGGGCTTTCAATCTTCTCCGAATACAAAAGACTGAAAAAAATAAAGATCTTGAGAAACAGTCTCAAACCATTTCCTGAGGCTTAATTCATTCTGATCCACACCTACTCAAATTACATTGGTGGCTTTGTTCTCTGGCTGCTTTACTTACTGAATGAAAGGGTAAGTTTTCTAGGTACAGGGAGAAAACATACACAGAGGATCCATGTAAAA
>NW_011888800.1:12089891-12094014 GCF_000151845.1 Pteropus vampyrus
GTCAAAGCTTTTGATAAATACTGTGAAATAGCTCTTTGGAAAATTTGTACTGCTCCACACTCTCATTACTATGCGACAATGGCCAGTTCCCCATATTCCGGTCATTCCAGGACAGTAATTATTTTTTACTCTTGGCTTAAGGAGCAGAAGAAAAATATTTTCTCCTTATTTGAATCTTCATTTTTTCTTCACTGGAGAGATTATGAAGGCAGAGCTGAGAACTGTGAAGAATTATTTCCAGGCATCAATACCTAATCAAGGAATATCTCATATATAACCGGCTGGATTCCAAGATGGCTATTTCTGAAATACCAGTGACTTTTTCCTGCTTTCTATTTGCCCCTTTTTGAACAGAAATATCTATAGCAGTTTTTCTATGCCTGTCCCCCCACCGTATGTTGGATGTGGGGAGCAGTCTCCTAAGCAGAACTCTACTTGAGGAGTTGTATTTAAAGAACTACACCTGAGATTCCTCTTCTCTTGGATCTGGTTTATATAACAAGGTTCTGAGTTTCAGGCTGATGCTGTAGTGAGATACTTGGGTGGAAAGGGGCTCGTACATGAATAAATGTATATCGCATGGGGGAACATGAATCATTAGGGATCAGAGGGCAGAATATGGTGTCAACCTCTGAGCTCCAAGAAGGACCCAAGGAATCTACATTCTGTTATCCGTACTCTTGTGAATTCTCCACTCACACTGTATCAGTCTTCATCTGTATGGCCAATACTATACAGAAATGATAATATGCCACTTCTGATGTTAGGGTATACAAGACATGGCTTTCATCTTGGACCCTCTTTCTCATTCACATGGTTCACTCCTTCTGGAGGAAGCCAGTTGTTGTTCTGTGTGCATAGCCCTGCAGAGAGACCAACATGGCAAGGAAATGAAACCTCCAGCAAATAGTCATGTTCACAATCTTGGAAGTAAGTCCTCCAACCTAATCAAATTTCATGTGACTGCATCCTCGACTAACACCATGATGGCAGCATCATGAGAGATCTTGTCAAAATAACCCAAATAAGCCACTCCCAGCTTCCTGGCCCGCTGAAAATGTGAGATAATAAATGTTTGCTGTTGCAAGCTGCCAAGTTTGGGGATAGTTTGTTACATAGAAATAGATAAATAAAACACTCACTCATCTTCTATTACAATCCTAAATTAGCCCTTGGCAAGCATCTCTAAAACTCAGAGATGAGCAGCTAAGTGCAAAGAAAGGGAAGAAGCTGAGTAAATAACAAATCAGTTGGGTACAGATAAGGAGTCTAGTAAGTACACACTTAAAGCAAGGCTTCCAGGAAACTGTGGATAAAGATCATCTACCTGGAGAATCATAACATATACCTTGTATAAATCAGGAACCAGAGATTCCAAACTCTGTTTTCCAGAGCAAAGCAGCCAAGCAGAAGGTATCAGGTAGTTAAATGTAAATGAATGGGTACCTGTCCAGTCCTCAAGCTCTAGGCTAATTTAAAGCAGCAATAAATTTTTGAGAATGGGATCTTCATCACTGTCAGAGCAAGAATAGAATTCATTTCAATCCAACAACTATTCAGTGGTCGCTATTTCTGCTGCAGAGGAAATGACAGAAGCTCTAAGGCAGAAACTGGATCATCAGTGATTTGATCACTCCGCTGCACTCCCCCTAACTCGGATAATAAAAGTTAGAGCCTGGGCACATAGGCTCAATTGTTACAGTCAGGATTTAAAAGATTGAAGTAAGACAAAAAGAGAATAGATAATGAAAGAGGCCAGAATTCAGACAAGGATCTCAAAAGAGAGAGAGAGACAGAGACAGAGACAGAGACAAAGAAAGAGACAGAGACAAAGAAAGAGACAGAGAGACGACAGAGACAGAGACAGAGAGACAAAGACAAAGAGAAATAATCCCAAGAAGAATGCCAGGAAAAAATGTCAAGAGCTTAAAAATAGTGTTTAGGGTTTGACTCTGAATGGCTATCTTCAAGGCAGCAAAGTAATAGTAATCATCATCATCATCATCTTCATCATCATGGCAAATGATAAGGATTCAGTTATGTGCCAAGCATTGTACTAGTTTTCGTGGATTAATTTATTTAATCTTCAGTAACCCTGTGAGATAGCTGCTATTGTTTTCCTCATTTAACGAGCACTGAAATATAGAAACTAACTCAGTTTCCCAAGTTCATAAAGCTATTGAATGACAGAGCTAAGATTTAAATCCAGGCATCCTAACCCCACAGTCAATGTAATGTTTCCTCTCAGTGAGTCAAGGTGGACTACTGGGCTATGTCCTTGACCACTCGCCATTAGATCATGAGCCTACACTTTCATTAGAGGAGGTCAAAAGTGAGACAGTAAAATGGCAATCAAAGCCCGTATCTGTTTTTATTTCTGCTCAGTTCTTCTGGATCAGATATGGAAGAGGTGCTACTTAAAAATGCTTCTGAGGTCAGCCAGGCACACCTAAGTGCCTCGTTGGTACCCCCTGACCTGCTGGCATCCATGTTTATCTCTCCCCATTTGAAAAAGACACCCTCAGAGGGTACCCCTTTCTCAGGCCTCACTGGGACACTTTGATCCAGCCTTGCCAACTGCTCCAGGCCACCACTTTCAGACTACTTGAAAATTAGAGAATATTTTTTAAAAATTCCATCCTATACAGGATATCCTGAACAAATAATGTTTTAATAATACATATAAGACAACTGGTAATAAAACAAAATTTATACCTGTGCATATAAACTGGTATTAAGGAAAAGTTGAAATATTGTTATTACTACTAATAAAATAAGTTTTAAAAAAACAAAAGAGTTAAGCTGGAAATATAATAACATTTTTTTTTCTGTTCCTTTGGCTCTTTGTATGGGTGATAACAACAACAACAAAAAATCTAAAATTCTTTTTGGTTAATTATACACTTGTTCTAGTGACCGTAAGGAAACTGAAAATTGTATCTCTTTTATAATCACCTCCTCAATGCTCCAGGGATACCCTTGGGTACATCTTGACCTCCATATTCTCTCTTAAGTCGTGCCCTTGTGTCTCTTAGATCAGGGGTGGGTAAATATTTCAGGCTTTGTGATTCACACTGTCTCTGTGACAAGTACTTAATTCTGCCACAGTAGCAGAAAAGCAGCTGCACATAATATGTGAATAAATGAGCATGGCTGTGTTCCAATAATACTTTATTTATGCATATTGAAATTTGAATTCATATAATTTTCACGTGTCAGGAAATATTATTTTTGATGTTTCCCTCAACCATTTAAAAATGTACAAGCCATTGTTAGCTCACAAAAACAGGAAGTCGTTGGAAATGTCCCATAGGCTGTAGTTTTCTTCCTCTTGTCTTAGACTCTAAGACGCTTATCTCCCCACTACCTAATGCAGAGTCTGTGTCAGAGCAGGCCCTAATATCCATATCTCGAATGGCAGAATAAATATAAGTAATAATTTCTCCTGAAAATCTGGGTGTAGATCATTACGTTCTTTGCCGGTTAATTCAATCTTAGATGCCAATTCTGATGTTTCCGATTATTGTACTCTAACTTCAACGTCATTTCTGGGTGTAGGGCTCATACCCAAACGTGTTTCTGCCTTTGTAATCTACTCCTGGTTCATCTTTTTTAACTGTTTATTTCCATAGAATACTGGCTTTTCTAACGTGAACTTTGTGACCTTCGGTTTTGGCCTAGTGGCTTATTCCTAAGGCCACTTGACCCAGATTTTCTCAGGTTTTCACAGATGTATTTCAAAGATGTGAGTGTAATAATATGTCTCAGGGGCTTACAATGAGTGGAAGAAGGTGCCTCCACTCTCCTTATACACACAGACATCCTTAGATTTACATGGAGCTGAGGAGACAGGTACGGACAAGTCAGGTGGATATAATCTCTGCTTGAGAAAGATAATTAAAAGAATTGGCTAGCTGAGCATTATAACACTTGAGGCCAAAGAAACCTAGGCTCACCGTGCCAGAGAAGGTGATGACAAAGATCACCAGCTCCAAGGCATGCAGCTTCATTCTAGAGGCACCAAGAATGAACCCGGATTTCCAGTTCCACCAGCATTGAGGGGATAGACATGGAGGCAGTCATGCAAATGGGAATAAAGTTTCAGTTCAGAACAGCTGCTGTG
>NW_011888800.1:12094064-12110583 GCF_000151845.1 Pteropus vampyrus
TGGAAGAAGGTGCCTCCACTCTCCTTATACACACAGACATCCTTAGATTTACATGGAGCTGAGGAGACAGGTACGGACAAGTCAGGTGGATATAAGATTGAAATGTAATCTCTGCTTGAGAAAGATAATTAAAAGAATTGGCTAGCTGAGCATTATAACTCTTGAGGCCAAAGAAACCTAGGCTCACCGTGCCAGAGAAGGTGATGACAAAGTTCACCAGCTCCAAGGCATGCAGCTTCATTCTAGAGGCACCAAGAACGAACCCGGATTTCCAGTTCCACCAGCATTGAGGGGATAGACATGGAGGCAGTCATGCAAATGGGAATAAAGTTTCAGTTCAGAACAGCTGCTGTGTACACTGAGGCCCAAGTCTACAGAGCTGTAGCTTGGTGGGCAGAGCAACAGGCAATGGTCAAGAGTGATCAGCCGGCTCATGGGAGACACCAGGGCACTCCCAGGAATTCTCAGGGTCGGAGGGTCAGTAATACCATATTTCCCAAATGAATGTAATCACAAATGTATATCATTGTGAACTGACAGAATATCAACCAAAGCACATGCCTGATATACAGCAGCCACTTAATAAGCCTTTGTTGATGGAAGAACTGAATATCGTCTGTGGCCAGTATTTTGTCTGTTAAGTCTACATTGTATTTAGCACTTAAAACCATGTCTGGCACACAAATGGCACTCAATAATATCTGTTGAAAGAATAAAAGTTGAGTCTGTGCCATGTCAGTTTATTTTATTGTTTTCTATAAATGTGATACATTCGTGAGAATATCTTTTAAAGATGTAAATAAACTTACAAATCATGGAAAAGTCTTTTGTCCCAATTTATGTTTTAAAACATGTGATTGCTCTTTCTAATGTCATTCTTATGATCCACTTCCCTTTGAATCTGTAGCTACCATGATCCCTTTGTATAGGAGCTTATAAATTAGACCAGCCCTCACTGGATAACAATGATGACAATGTTTGAATATCCATTTAATAGCAACTAGCGCTGGCGTTTTCTTAATGTGCTTTCTCTTGTAATTCTGACAGCTTTATGAATGCTCAAGTAACTTTCAGCTAAATCATCCCTGAGCTTCAATTTCCACCTTTAAGCCCTGCAGATAGATCTGTAACCATATTATGCTAACAAATAACAGCATCTCAAATGGATAGTGGAAAATGATCTAAACAAACAGACAAGGTAATAATATTGGTCCTTAAGCTTGCACCAGCCCTCATTCACTTATTTCCCCTTCAGTGATCAAAGGCATATTAGCCAATTAAAAATAAAATGCAAATGGTGCTGACATGATTTCATTCTCGCTGTTTACTTTAGAAAAGAGAACATTTCCGGTGAGTCAGTGCTCTCCTGGCAATTTGCTACCAGCATCAAAAAGCACTGGGGGAGGTGGGCAGGAATATGTGGGTGGCCATGTTTCTCAGCTAGTGGAAGAGAAAAGGGAGCCAATTTTACATTTATGGCCCTGGCTTCTCTATGTCTTTAAATCTCCATATGAAAAATAAGGAACTCTGATCTTTGTGCGGTGCCACTAAATATTCTTGAAAAATTCTTAGATTTCTATTATTTACTGGGTTATCTTCCATTTATTTTAGGGACACTTGCTTTAAAATGTACTTTTTCTGTCCATAACATTTCAGTGTTTCCGAGCTTTCAGAATTTCAAATGTCCAATTGGATCAATTCAAAATTTTCTATTTTTAAGAGAGAAGAAAAAAAGAAGAAACAATAAAATGTGTTACGAACGAACAACAAAATGTACCATATGGACAAATCTTTGGCGATCTCTAATTCTCGGCCTTGGGGTCTATCAGGAAAGTTGTTGATAAGTTTCTAGAACACATTGTGATTAGTAAAACAAATTTATAATCTTAGTCCAGTAAATAATATAACTCTGTTGTTCCAAATGCAGCTAACTTAAAGAGACTAGCTGCAACCTCCAGTCTCCTTGCACTGAATCCGGTCCAACTCTGCTCTGAGGTCCTAAGGATGACCCGTCAATCAACCAAGACTTGAACATCCTGGGGCGCATCCTTGCGCCAGCAGAGAATGCATCTTCAGTGTCATAAGTTGACTGGTGCTCCTCCTCCCGGAAACCCCCAATGTGTGTTTATGTTTTAATCCCTGGAACTTGGAAATATGACTTTATTTGGAAAAAGAGACTTTGCAGGTGGAATTAAGCTAAGGATCTCACGGATCATCTTGGTTTTAGGGCGGGCCCTAAATTCAGTGATAGATATCCTTATAACAGAAAGGCAGAGGAAGACTTCAGACACAGAGACACACAGAGGAGAGGGCAAAGATTAGAGTTATGTAGTGTAAAGCTAAGGAACACCTGGAGCCACCAGAAACTGGAAGAGGCAAGAAAGGATTCTCCCTGAGAGACTTCAGTGGGAATGTGGCCCTAGAAACTGTGATCTTAAACTTTTGGTCTCCAAAACTGTGAGAAAATAAATGTTTGTTATTTTTGAGCCACCTAATTTGTGGTACTTTGTTACATCAGCTGTAGGAAGGCAATATAATCAGGTACCAAGTTCAAAACCTCGTGCTTGAAGCCATGTCTAAGATTTGATTCTCATAGATTTATTAAAATCTTTTCTGTTTTGATAAGCAACAACCCAACTCCAACCGCATTTCACCTACCATGCCTTGCCAAAATGAAAAAAATTTTCTCTTCTTGTATTTACTTTAATCATACTAGCACATAATGTTACTGAAAGAACACAGTTAAGAATTACCGACAATTTATTGCTGATAATTAAGTTGGTTAACTGTGTCTTTTACCCTTGGGTGGTCCTTCTCGTTCTATTTAGAATGAAAAAGATACTGTTGTCATAATATTTCTAGTTGCTCTTTGATGAAGCAACAACTCTGAAAGAGAAAGAAGATCCAAAAGGATGAAGTAAGAGAATACAAAAGACTAATTTCAGCCTGGTCCTGGCCTTAAACATTTGACTTTCCATGAACATGTTTATGAAGCTTGGTGATTTCCACATATTTCCATATATGTCCAGTCACCCACACATTTCAATGTCCCTAAACAGACTTCATAAGGAAAGTGACATGATTTCTACTTCTTGGATGGAAATGAAAGTCTTTCTCATAGATACCTTATTGCCAAAGTCAAAGCCCAACAGACATACTTCTCGGCTAGAATGAGGAAATCACCTAATCAAAAAAAACACTTGACAGCTGGCTAGCTAACAAGGATGTCTTCTGGGCCCAACAAAAAAACCCAGAACATTGTACAACTAGAAACAGCGAAACCACAATTTCCAAACCACTTAATTGAATTTCCAACTGTTATTCTCAACTTTATTAACAAAACAAAACAAAATGAAATCCTAGCTATAAACAAGGCTACGTTCAGCCTATGGACTTTTTGAACGAGACTGTATAACATGCCCCAAACATGTCACTTGTTCTCTGTCTCTGTGCCTTTGCTCTTTCTGTTTCTCTCACCAGAAATGCCACTCTCACTTCCCCTATGTCCACCTATTGAATTCCTACTCTGTCTGAAGTCTGGCTCAAAAGCCACCTCTCCCACAAAGACTCACCCCAACTCCTTTCCTTGACTCTGGCGAAAGACCTGCCTTTCAATCCCACTCCACTGCGTATGTCCTCTTCTTGACTCCAGCCTGTAGCTCTTTTCGGCTCCTCTGATCATCTTCAAAAGCTAGGAGAAGCTGGTCAGGGCAGATGGGGTGCAAGGACTCTTACTCATTTTTGTGACTCGATACATATCCCATGTAAGAATCAAAAGAAATAGCTCCTGAATTAAACAAAGCCAAATATAATCATTGAACAATCCAAGGAATTAGGGAAGCTGTATCTCTTTTCCTTCATCCATACTTCATGGAGGGTATTAAAGTAAACATTCACTCATCTCTCATTTTTTTCCCCAAGAGAACAGTGCGGGCCGGCCTAGGTTCTCCTCGAAGTCTCCTTCTCAACTAGAGTAAGGACTATGTTTTGTTCACTATCGTTGTCCCTATACTGTTAGTCATCACACAAGACATGTGCTAAGCACCAGCAAATGTTTGTGCATACAGAACTGAGTAGCTTGTCAGCACTATCTGTTGTCATGTTTACTCATCTGTCTCTCAGAGGATTGCCTCCAGTGGTTACGTTGTGACCAAATCAAGTCAAAGTCCCTGGTCATGTGTCTAAGGCTTTCCACGGGCTTGCCTTGGCCAGTGTTTTAAGTGTTTCCAGATTCTTTGCTCACTATTTCCCTTAAGAAATCCTAGGCTTTAGCCAAACTAAACATTATTCACTTCCCAAATATGCCAGAACCTTCCCATCTCCCTATACCTACTCAAGCTAACTTAGGTCTTCCTCACCTGACAGGTAACATTCCTACTTATCCTTCAAAGCCAACCAAGTGTTACCACTACCTTGACACCTCCCCCAGGAACTGTAGCCAAGAAAGAGTTTTAGAACCTGTCATATTTTGTTTATAGAACCTTCATGGGAATTACCTGATTCCATTAAGAGCCATTCTCTGAGGTCTGTTCACCCTCGGGCACTGTGTCAGCCACAGACTTGTCTCATCTACTCTACCAGCCTTCTTCCCAGCACCTCTACACCAAGGACCCAGGCAGAGTATGTTCTCAGTGAATATTTGCTCAACAAAATAATAAATTAAAACACAAGACATGTATCTGTCCTTGCAAAAAGTCGACTTTGATTATTGGAGAAAGAAGAGAATCTGTACAAAAGGGAGTTAATAACTAGTCCTGGCCTGTAGCACCATGCTTCTGCCTTCTCACTGCCTGCCCCCTGCCTTTGCAGAAATGACAATGCGAGAAGACGGCAGACTCTCCCCAGCCATGGCTCCAAGCCTTGGGGGCTTCCCTGCACCATGATATGGGGTGCAAAGACCACACACACCCTCACCCGCTTTGTGGAAGAGGACAGAGTAAAGGAAGGGCTAGGAGGAGGGAGACTGGATCTGATAACAAAGCCAGTCAAGCAACAGACCTAAATAAGTGTGTGGTGAACCCCAGGAGGTACAGAGACAGCAGCAGAAACACCAGGAATGTCTGTCCCTTGGCTACAACTTAGCCAGTTCTCTGTCTCCAGGGAGGTCTGCCATTTGGGGCTGGTCTGTGGCCTCAAGCCTCCTCTCTGACCTCCTTATCACACGAGGCCTCACAACCCAAGACTCACAGAATTCTTTCCCACTGGCAGTGAGGTCACGGGGCCTGGAGTGCAGGGCTGTGCTCAGCAGTCCCGTTGGAGCCGGCCAGACCAAGGTGGTGGTTACATCAGGCTGTTTCAAACCCTGAGCAAAGGCAGTGGGGAGGGAACCCACATCCTGTGTGGGCAGCGATGATCGAAAGAGCAAAGTGCCAACAGAGCAGTTCCAGGGAACAGGGCCAACACAAGAAAAGGGGGCTTAAACAAGGCATGGAGGGTCCAAGGGTTTGCCACGTGGTGTAGGACCAGTACCAGAAAGTGTGAGAGTAAGTGCAAGATTTGACTCTTGAGAGGATAAGATCATCTCCTTAGCCACGTCCTGCCATCACTGGGTGAGGAGACATCAGCTGGTGACACAGGTCACAGCTTCCTAGTTTTTCATGATCAGAATCCAATTTCCAGCTTAGAGGAGATTGCAGGTGAACTGAGAGATAGAGAAGACAAACATTGCTGGCTCCGCTGCATAAGAAATTCTACTGGACAGGGGGACGAGGTAGAGAAGGCCCCAAAGAAGAAAAAATGCTTAGCATTGGTATATAGCCAATTGGAAGGGCTTGGCAGTGGGAAAGGAGGGAAGAGCTCTGCAGGCAGCAGGGATAGCTGAGCACAGCCAGCATGCGGGAAAGTCCACATGTACCCGGAGGAGAACAGCACTTTCTCACACAAAGATGACAAAATAGACCCCTTTGTGGTCACAGAGGAAGATGTGGCCAGTGGGCAGAGTAGCTGAAGAGAAGAAAAGTGGGCCTAAGTGATGGAAGTTTCGTTCTAAATTAGTTCCAGAGCCCAAATGAAGAATTGGCTCAGAAGATCAGTGTTTCCCAGATTTACCTGGGATAGTCATGTAAATACAGATTCCTAGGCTCCTACCACGTATTATCTGATTCTGTAGATCTGGCATTGGGTCCGGGAACTAGAAACAACTAAGAGCTACTGAAACAGAAGAATCAGGATTCGGGATAAATGAAACCCGGTTAGGATGCTATCACAGCAAATATGGCAGAAGTGGCGATCATGACGATAATAACTACTACACTTACTATGTGCCAAGCGCTGTTGCAAACGAGTGTCACTCATTTAACCTGCATATCAGCCTTATTATTTCCATTTTACGGAAGAGAAAACAGAGGCACAAAGCAGTTAGGGCCCTTGACAAGGTAGAGTGGCAGCATCAGATGTGACCCCAGAATATCTGTCCCAAAAGCCTGTGCTCTGAACCATTCTGTTATTCTGCAGCTTGAGGCTGGAGACAAGTCTGTTGGCCCGCAGAAGAGCCAGGGCTGTGCCCTCTTTGTGCAGTGCCTCTGGGTTCACAGTGCTCTCTTCACATCCGCTCACTTCCTCCTCATGCCCACCCAGCGGAGGTGAGGAGACCCAGGCTCAGAGACGTCCAGTGACTTGTCCAGATAGGAGGAAAGTGGTGGAACCATCCAGCACCTCCTCTCTGCTCTGCATTCTTTTTCAGCTTATTTGTTGAGAAAAACTGACACTTCCACCAGAGAATGTGCTGTTTTTTCTTTTTGACTTTAATCTAAAAGTGTCTCTTATCTCCTTAGGCCAATTGATTGGGCAGACCTGACAGCAAACAGTCTAGGAATTAAGCAACCAGAATCTAGAGATTAAACCAATCCCTGTTTATCTGGGTCTGACACTTCTGGTTTCTCAGCTGCCGTTTGTGTGGTTTTTCCCTCGGGGCTGTCTTTAGGATTCCTTCCCATTCAAAAGGTGTTCTGCTGAAATCCTTGGTTTTCCCTCAGGTTTCTCCCCTGTGTCTCTAATCCGGGTGTTCCTTTCTGTGGGCCTCACCATCACGTGACCTTAAGGAATTTACAGAGGGAGATAATTCCATTGGCAATTCATAATGATTCTCGGTTTATCTTCTTAGCAGCTTTGGAATGAAGAGAGCAACATTAGACTTGAGAACAAAAGGTCTGTGTGGGGAGCCTGTAAAATAGAAAAGACATCACTTCTCTCGATGCCTCGGGAGCAAAGTGGGAGTGCCAACTTGAAGGCTGAATAACGAGGCAAGTGTTAGTTCTTTATAAGTAGCAAAGCACCTTTGTTTCCTGTAGCCCAACAGATTCTCTCCAAGGCAGGGCCAGTTTATCAAACAATCAAACTCTCCTGCTTCTGGATGGGGTATCTAACATTGTTTCACCACCTTGTACTTGCTCAGAGGAGGTTGCTGAGTCTAAGTTAGAGGCCTTCCCAGTGCTCGGCTGCAAGTCAGAGGCTGCATCAAACAGCAGAATCAGCCAGGAGACTCTCAAGCATCTTTCTTCAAAGTTAACCTGTCCTTGAACAATCAGCGGAGGCTGAGAGGAGTGTCATTCCAACCACAAATATGGTAAACGGGAAGACAGGTCTATTACTAGGAAGATTCTGCAGCCCCTGTCCCCTCCAACATAGAGGCAGGACAAATTGGCTCATTTTATTCCAGCACCATGTGCAAAGCAAAGCCAGAACACAAATGATGATGACGTTCCAAACTCTAGCATTCTACACATCAGCACTGGCAGCAATTGCAGAACACCTGTGCCCAGTGTAGATGATGTTTTGAATGTTTATTAGGCTGGTCTGAGGCTGGTGTTTGTTTTCTAACGACAAAATTGTCTCATGAAGTTCTCTGCCACTGCATATGTGAATGTGGAATATTAATATTGATGAAATAAAATGTATGCCTTCCACCAAAACTTTATTTGTAGATTTTATTTTCTGCTTACAGGAACATTGGTGCTCGTGCTTAGGTCTCTGCTGCATTTAAAGTGCCTCTTTAAAAATCTCATTTGGAGCGAATATTCCATTAATATTTTGTAGTTTTTGGCATTGTTCCTTTGTGTCTTGGTTGCTTGCCTCTCCACATCCAGGGAGGGATGAGAAAACGGCAGAAGGAAAATAGTGTTCTAGCTATGGAGAAGGCGATGTCTACATAATCAGGCAACAGAACAGAATGAAACAGACAGAGCCCTGTATGATAAGTTCTTGTTAGGGCAAAGGCAGATCTCGTGGGAAATTTCATTCTCCCCTGGTCCCTCAATACCGACCATCAATTCTTTATGATGATTGTTTTCTGTATTTATGACCTCACCTTGTTCCAGAGTGGCTTCAAGGAGTTATTGAATTTATTTTGGTGGTTGACTAAACAATTTCTTGGAGTTCCCAAATCTTTGGCCAAATGACTCAAGCTCCCTGGGAACTGGTAGGATATGGAGCCATTTCTCAAAATAGTTCTGATGACCAGGTCAGATCTGTTCAAGGGCTCCTAAAAATGAAACTGACAACTTGGCTGGAGTTATCCCAGAGTTTGGATGAAAACTCCCATCACACAGAAGCCCTGAAGGAAACCTAAACATTGGACTTATCAGCTCCTTTCATCAGAGCTCCTTGAAGGATTGGGCAGTGTCTTACGACACATGTTCCTACAATTCAAGAAGGCAAAGAGCCTTAGTGGGGGCCACACCTTTCCTGTAAGCTCTTTGCAGGAAGCCAGGGCAGTGGGGGCAAGAGCTTGCAGCTTCATGAGACCAAGCATCCTTGCAGATGCTTGCAAACTCCCACAGCAGAGTAAAGCCTTGCTCTACCATGACCCTAGAAAGTGGCCTTGGGAGCCCCAAGTTCACAGCTGAGATCTGGTGCCTCAAAGCTACTATACTACACTGTTCCACAGAGAGAAGAAAATGTCCAACCAGCCAGGTCCATAACAGGGCACACTTTGCGGACAAGGCGGCAGAGCATTGCCCCTAAGTCTCAACACAAATAGTTTCAGTGAATATCAAAAGCAATTCGTTTCTGCTGCACAACTTCAATGTCATCTCCTCTGTTCTGCTTCTCAGTAAAAAGGCTCCTTTTCTATAGGATTCCCTCCAAGCAGAATAGGATATAACAGAGTCCCTGAGGACAGTTGTGAAGAAGAAAATAAAAGGAAAATGAGCATCCCTGTCCCTTGCCCCCCGTCACCCCGCCATCCTTGAATATAATCAGAAGGAGTATTATCAGAAGGGTATTATCTGTAAAATATTTGTCTCATTCACTCAACAAATATTGACTGAGCCCAGGATCTCTGAAGATTCAACAGTGGCGAAGATCTAAAGCCTGGCCTCCAGAACTAAAGCATCCACTTGCTTTTGTAATATCTTTTAAGGTTTACAAAGCACTTTCATTTGATTTTATCTTAGGGCCACATTAGAAGGTGCTGGTAATACTGCTTTAGGATATAGTCTGTTGAAACCAACTTCTCCATGGTGAGGGTAGAGAGAAAGTAACCTCCTCTTGATGTCCTAAAACTTAACCTCCCATTGTGCCTCAAAGTTCTCAGACAAAGGGCATCAATCATTCATCATCATCTATACCCCAGTTTCTTCTCTTTGCTTTAATTCTTCAGATCGATAAGATAATTACTGCTCCAGTCTGACGGTTTTAAGTTTTCTGTTATTGTTGATTGCCAGTCAATTTTTAAAGTTTATTTTTAACCTAATGATTTTTGTGGAGGGATTTTCTGGTCCACTGGAGATTTTTGGTTTTATGATAGATTTAAAGAAACATAAGACTGTTATTTTATCTGATTTTCTTTTCTGGCCTACAAATCTTAATTTGACAACGTTTGCCAAGAGTGAGTTTTTGTGAGTGTGTCTATTCTAAGGACCAGTCTATCCATGAAAGTATTAGAGTTAACTACAAGGAACAGAATTCTCTTTTGTGAAATAACAATTCAGGAGTTTGAAGAAATGAGGGCAATTCAGGGAGCAAGTATGGAGATAGACTTAATTTGGGTGATGAGGCAGAGTGGAAAAAACACAGTCAGCTTGACTGCCAGCCCTGTGACCTTGAGCAGGCCACTTATCTTTCCTGAACTCTGAATTTCTCATCTGCTAAATAAGAAAATGATGTCAGGATTATGGGTAGTGTGTACGAGCGCTGGGTGTTGAGGTAGCAGCAATCATAATGGGAAATCGTGTGGTGTGCAGGGGCTGCAGGGCTGACACACCAGGCCCTAGAAACCAGCTTTCTGCACAGGGTGATTGGGGCACCTCTGCTGTGATGACACGACTATGAATGAGGCTTTGGATTTTCATGAAGACTGAGCTGAGGGTAATTCCGTAAAGAGACATGAGGTTTGTCTCAGTCTCGGAGAATTAAGAAGAACCTTTAAGAACAAGGGGCCCATTTGGCAAGAAGGTCAGCACCTGGGGAAGGGCTAGCCCTCACCACCTCACTCATCTAAGACGTGGAGTGATCGTTCCATGGCCAGCTCCTCGTGTCCACTCCTCTTGCCTTACTCAGCCTCTGGACAGATGGTAAAACAGGATGGCTGACCGGCTCTACATTCTTCTCTGATATTTTAGCACCTTACCCTCTCGCTCCCCGCACCCCTGCTGCCCAGGTGGGCTCTCAGCTCACATAGCAAACAAGAAAACCTCTTTAACACATCTTGGGAGAGTCCACAATGTAAGCTCTGGACTGACAGTCATAACATGGGTTTTCATCAGCTCCCCCATCATGTTTGGCCCAGCCTAGCATGGAAGTCAGTTAGCAGTGGGTCCCAATTTCTGCTGGCTTCTTTTGTCCCATGGAACTAAATCAGGCCTTCCTGACTGAGCTCCAAGTGCAAACAACTATCTCTCCCATCCCCGTTCCAAGTCAGATACACCCTCTCCACAGTACTTTCACTAGAAGCTACTGATTCACTCCCCCGGATTCTCCAAATACAATTTCTCCCACTTTTCCCAGGTCTCACAGATCTGAACATATTTTGGGACGAGGTTTCTTCTTCTTTTTCTTTTTACTTTGCCCCAAACCTTCTCTTTGGACATCCAGGAACCTAGTTTTGCCCCTTCTGAAGACTCCTAAGCAGGTCTAGGATTTAAGAATCTCTTGGCAACCTCATTCTCTGCAGTCACTTAAAAAAAAATTTATTCACATTTCCTGTCCTAGTCTTCCAGGTTACAATACGTCTTACTGTCTAAGACAAACCAGGTTTAGGGTATCCCTAGTATAAGGTCATATTTTTAACACCATTTGAGCCTTCCTCTTCTCTGTTCTTTGTCTTCTGTATCTCTCCACCTTAGGACTTCGAAACACAACCTGAGGCTGACTAGTCAGTCAGGTTCAAAGCAAATGTACTTTACTATAGGGTGTAGGCTCTCTAAGGGACAAATTCTGTTCAACTACATAATAAACCACAGCTCTCAATTACCTAAAAGCACAGGCTTTGAGTCTGTTTCATTTTCATGTTCTTGTTCTTATCCCCACCCCCCATAACCCGAGCCTCCAATATTTGTGCATCCAATCCAAACACAGCATCTATACTAACTGCGTAGGCTGTTGGGAATGCATCGTCCTCCCTGTCTGGTTTCTCAGCATCTTAACATTGCACTAAGGCTGGGCTGCATTTCAAGTCACCCTGACATTCAGAGAAGGGATCCTCCTCCTGCCTTCTGCAGACTTTTCCCTAGTCCTCCCCACCCTAGACTCTCAACCTTCTCTCTTCCCTCTCCTAAACTGTTCCATATTGTCTCCTACAGACTTCTGTCTCTTGGTCATTTCTGACCATCCTGCAAGCATAGGCACATCACTGGGTTTTCAGGTCCCAGTTCCTTAAAAATGTCTCTCCTTTTCAACATCTCTCCCCTCCTTTAGGGAGGGCCTTTGGCCAGGCCCATCATCAGGGCCTCAGCAAGTCCCCCACTCTGGGCAGACAGAGTAATGGCAAGGGGATCAGAGGCTGGATTTCAACCCCGACTTGTCCCCAGAATGAGCTTCTAACCTCCACAACTGTAAACAGCATCTCTGCCTAAGGCACAGACTTTGAATGTTAAACAAGGAAGAAACAGTAGAGAATGAAATTCCCAAGAAGTTGAGGTATGTTCCCAAAGTCAAACATTAATTTGGGGCCAACTCAGAACTAAAGCCCACGTCTCCTGAATCCCAGCCTTGGGCTCCTTCCGTTAGTCCATAAACGCTGGTGATATTTGTTCTCCCTTTACGTCATTAGCACTCTAAATTCACATTTAAATTAACTGAGTCTACCTCAATCAGATTCAAGTACACTTAGCAGAACAAGTTGAGGAGTTGAATTTCCATAATTCCTATTTACAGGTTAGCCTACCTGAGTTCCAGCCTACCTGAGTTCCATAGAATAATTAAGAGAAGAGACATTTATTGTGTTGAAGGCTGGGACAGGAAATGAAGAAAGAAATGGAGGAGTAGAGAGGATTTGGTTTTCATTTATCTTTTCGGGTTAATTTTGATGTAAATATAAATGTCTTTTCGGTTTATTTTAAACTAAGTATTCGCTGTTAGGAAAACATTTTGAAACTGCTCTCTTAATGCTCTTTTCCTAAGTCAAAACATCTGTCTTTGTTTGGGGGCTTGGGATTTTTTTCTCGTTTTTCTTTCTTTCTTTCTTTCTTTTTTATAATACTCAAGACAGCCACCCCAACACCACGGTGTCATTAACCCAGTTGCAGCTTTGATTCTGCTGGCTTTTTACCGTGGTTCCCGCAGCTGTCACCAGCCATTGTCCTACCCTGCAGAGAGGTCAGCAGAAGCTATAACTCATGGGCTTGGCATTTGAAGAGATACCAGGGAGCCATCATCCAGCCTTTCAAAATAGACAAGAAATCTAAATGCTGAGAACTTTGATGTGGCAAGGAATCAGGAAAGAGCGAGACTCCTGCTGTCCTAGCTGCTCCAGGCATCCCCCTTCCAAAGGCTGTAAGAGAATGAGGAAATCTCAGGCATCTTGACAGCTGGAAACAGCCTTAACTCTTGTAAGGTGAACCACAGGAGCACCTACTAGGTACCAGGTGCTGTGCTGGCAGCTCTTCCCACATTATCTCTCATTATCTTCCTTCTATTTTTTTTCAGATGTGGAAACTGAGGCTAAAAGGGAGAAAGTGATTTCTCTAGGGGTCACATCACCAACAAGAGATAAGTTCACATAAGGTGAACTTCTTACAGGTAAATTAAGACTGAGACGAGTCTAGGAAGTAGGGTGAGGCCATTAAAAAGTGAAAGAGGAGGAAAAGGGGTGAAATGATCCCACTGGGCCTAGAATTTAAGTTCTAGGACATCAATACCTTACTTGAACTTGACCCCAACTTGTGCCCTGGCCTTCAACTGATGTTCAAATGTCCCATGGCTCAGCTCCTAACCTAGCCCTGGGTGAGGCATCAGGTGACCTGAAGCTAAGCAGCTTCTCTCCGATCCCCTCTCGTCTGGTTTGTTCCCCCGTGTGCACATGTCTGCTCTTCAAGACCAAGATTATTCACATCTACTTTGTTCAGTATTGCGCTAGCCTCTCAACTCCTCTCTTCCCGCTCTTCAGGGAAGAGATAAAACTTCTCATTTAGAAACTGTTGGCTTCTAGCCCAAAGGCTTTACCCCAATTGGATTTGCTTCTGGCAGGCCACCCAGGACAGACAGGTGATATCCATATTTTCCACTCACCCAGACCATCTGTTCACTTGGCAATAACACTGTCCTCTGGGTCTGTGCTAAGGGACCACTTAAGAAAATGCTGCTTCAGTAACTAAGCTCCTTGGTAAGAATTTAAGATGGATCCTTATTATAATTAACTTGACCTGATAGCCCATAAAATTATGGTGGGTTTCCAAGAGAGTCCTGACTCTCTATAAAATCAAGGAGGAATTAGAAAAATAGTCTTTTCTACCTCCTAGATACCAGCTAAGTCACTGTATAAGGCCAATAAAAGAACAGCACGGTCACCCAATTCATCAATTCCCATAGCACCTATTGACTCTTGTGTCAGGCCCAAGTTTTCTGATAAAAAATATCAAGGGATATAGCCATGATAAAATGAACTAAAACCCTTAAGAGAAATTCAGAGAAAAATATATCGTCTTCATTAGGCTAACTCAAAGAGTTTTATTTTCTTGAGTACAATTTTTACTCTCATTGGAGAAAAGTTGTAGAGAAGAGAAAGTGAACAAAAATGCTATCTGATGTAGAAATTTGATTGCCATTCTGTATGATTTATGGTATGCCCTTATATCCAATAAATACCTCACAAAACTTTTGAGAAAATCAGCATTTTTATCAATATGTTTACAGTTTGAGCTTTCTTCATGGGAATAGCTGCATTAAAAGCTATGTTGGAGAGACTACATGCGTATTACACAAAATGAGATAAATGTGGTTTCTGCCCTCAAGGAGCTCACGATCTAGCAGTATGTGTGAGACAATGAGAGAATAGCATCAATACAGGGAAAGCTTTGGTCAGGACCCAAGTTAAATACAAAGTCAAAGCAGTTCAGAGCAGAACAAGACATTGTGACACTGTCATTTTGACATTGCTGATTCTCTATCATAAGCACCACCTCGCTACTGATTTTTATTGCACCATCTGGTGAAGTTGAAGACAGGGAGAATAAGAAATGGGTGAGGATATCTGTTTTGCATCTTGCTTGATATACCCTGAAAGTGTATGGTTGTAAAAGTAATAGAAGATAACTCACATTAATGGTTCTATCTATTGTGATGGAGTGACTCTAAAGCATTATATCAAAGCCAGATATAATAAAGGAAAAGATTGATTGATTTACTATGGTATCACAAATAAACACACATACACACAAACACACAAACTTAAACTAAGGATTTAAAAACCTGGGAAAATATTTGCAACCTATATCACAGGCTGTCATTTGCTTTTTTTTTTTTTTAGGCAAGGCAACCCTTAGTTGACCTCACAGATTGCAAGGAACTTGTCAGCTTATAATCCCTTATTATTATTATCATTATTAATTATTTTTATTATTTACACCTACAGCACCTGGTCTTCCTAGGTAGTCTCCCATCCAAGTACTAAGCAGGCCCGACCCTGCTTAGCTTCCAAGATCAGATGGGATCGGGCTTGCTCAGGATAGCATGGCCATAGACGCATCACTTGCTTTTTTAAAGTTGTTTTATGTTTGCCTTGATTTTGCACTTGGATTCTTACTAAGCTCTGCCCTGATTCAATATAAGAATAGTTTATTCAAATCATTAATAAAAATACATACACCTGAGGAACTGTCATTGACCAGGGGAGATGATGAAGACATTTAATGTGAGATAATGGACTGGGTTCTGGAACAGAAGAAGGGCATATACCCCAAAAACTAAATAGATAAAGGGTATGTACAGATAATTTTTAAAAAATAAGAATGAATATGACGAATGAACTAAAAAAGGATGTCTAACATCACTAATAATCAAAAGAAAATTATACACATAATATATATTATATATAATACTTATACACACACCTTGGATTGAGAAAGACAAAAACAATCAATGATGTCACTTGAGAAAATGGTTTTAATTGGTAAATTATAAAATCATCCACTTTCCTGTGTTTATGCCTTGATTATTCTGCTAGTATTGTCTATAATACAGACTAGTTTAAGCTACTAGTCCAGACTAGTTTTGACTACTACGATAATCTCCTAACTTGTCAATCTGCATTCATTTTTGCCTCTATTTATAAGCCAAGGTTATCTTTACAAAACACAAATATGATCACTAAATCTTGCTTATACCTCTCCCTGATACTGGAAAAAAAAATTCTCACAAGACCTGCAAATCCATCTGTGGCATGCGCTCTACCCATATCTCCAGCCTCATCTTGCACTGTGCTCCCCCTCACTTTCCACGCCAGCTGCACAGCCTTCTTTAATTGTGCTGCCACATTTGCACAAGCTGTGGCCGAAGAGCTCTTGCATCCCTAATAGTCCAAGGTAACTCCTACTTACCCTTCACGCTTTATCTAAAATGTCACTTCCTCCAAGAAGTCATTTTTAAACTTCCCAACTAGGCCAAATCCTCTTTGTTGTACTCTCTAACAACATTATGGATCTTTCCTTAGTAGCAATTATACCAGACTCTGCAAGGGCAGGGACCACATCTGGTATTGCTCACCACTGTTCCTAAGTGCCTAGTACACAGTACTTGGCACATTGTAGGATCTCAATAAATGTTGTTGAAAGAATTATGAATCTTTCCACAGAAGAGTTTGGCAACATACGTCAAAGTTTTAAATATGTATATTCTTTGACCCAGGAGTCTACTTTGGGAAATTGATTTTTCCCTTATTTTGTTTGTTTTACACACACACACACACACACACACACACGCACACCCCTCACAGGAGTGAGTCTTGAGATTTTCTACTTTTTGGAGTATATAATCAGAAACGAACAATAAAAATACATTGGGAAAATGTAAGTTAATGGTGTTTTACATAGGTTGTATCAAAGTGTCCCCAGATTAAGCAGTTGCATCAAAGGGAGAACATCAAAAT
>NW_011888800.1:12110633-12132027 GCF_000151845.1 Pteropus vampyrus
TTGTAGGATCTCAATAAATGTTGTTGAAAGAATTATGAATCTTTCCACAGAAGAGTTTGGCAACATACGTCAAAGTTTTAAATATGTATATTCTTTGACCCAGGAGTCTACTTTGGGAAATTGATTTTTCCCTTATTTTGTTTGTTTTACACACACACACACACACACACACACACGCACACCCCTCACAGGAGTGAGTCTTGAGATTTTCTACTTTTTGGAGTATATAATCAGAAACGAACAATAAAAATACATTGGGAAAATGTAAGTTAATGGTGTTTTACATAGGTTGTATCAAAGTGTCCCCAGATTAAGCAGTTGCATCAAAGGGAGAACATCAAAATGTCACTGTCATTTGAGAGACTGCCCGAAATTGCTGTGGCCAAAGGGTCATGTCAAAAGTCAGAGCAGGTAGAGATTATCAACTTAGGGAAGGGGCAATAGTTCAAAGGTGTCATCTGAAAGAGGTAGTGTATGTGTCAGGTCATCAAAGAGAGTTAGGATTCACCTGAATGAGGAAGAGTGGAGAGGCTGAGGAAAGTGCACAGCAGGCCACAGGATCAGCACAAAGAGAGGGGGTGGGAGTGTGCAGGGCATACAAGGTGCTCATTTGGCCAAATAGAAGGAGAACAGAGAGAAGCAAGATGCAAGACCGAAAAGGTAGGCTGGGCCAGATCACAAAAATGTCAACAGCTGATGGGAAACAATCAGAGGGACTTAAGTAGAGGGGAACATGGCAGTCTCCATATTTTATTATGTTTTCATTTCTTTTTTGAGATAATAGAAATGATATTATGCTCAGTGAAGCATGGAATATCCTTATATGTTGCTTGAAGCACACACTTATATATAATTGTAGAAGAAATTCCTAAACATGGAATTGATATGTGGAAGAGCAGGCACATGTTAAATTTTGATAAATTTTCTGAAATTGCCCATTTTAGAGGTCATATCAATTTACATGCCTTAAATATGTATAAATGTCTATATACCCTGGTCAAAAATAGGTTGTCAAAATTTTTAAGAAACTTTAGATATTAGATGGAAAAGGGCAATTTTAATTTACATTGCTTATTGCATGAGAAACTAGGCATCTTTTCAACTATCAGTACTAGTTGTATTTCCTTTTGTGAACTACAGTAGTTTCCTTTATTCACAGTTTTAGTTTTCCACAGTTTTAGTTTTCCACAGTTTTAGTTATCCATGGTCGCTGCAATCCAAAAATATTCTATGGAAAATTCCGGAAATAAACAATTTATAAGTTTTAATGCACACCGTTCTGAGTAGTGTAATGAAACTGTGAGCTGTCCCTCTCCCACCCGGGACATGAATCATCCCTCTGTCCAGTGTTTCCATCCTCTATATGCTCCCTGCCCCTTAGTCACTTAATAGCTTCTTGGTTATCAGATTGACTGTCATGGTACTGCAGTGCTTGTGTTCAGGTCACCCTTATTCTACTTAATAATGGTCCCAAAGTGCAACAGTAATGATGCTGGCAATTCGGATATGACAAAGAGGTGTGTAAAGAGCTTCTTTTAAGTGAAAAGGTGAAAGTTCAGTACCATCTACGACTTCAGGCATCCACTGGGGATCTTGGAATGTGTTCCCTGGGATAAGAGGGGATTGCTGTATCTGTTCATGTCCTTTGCCAATTGTTCTACTAGAGTGTTGATCTTTTTCCTATTAATTTGTAGAAGTACTTTATATTTTAACAAATTTAGCCTTTTGACATGTTTGTTATATTTTCCCGTTTATGTTTTGTCTTTGACTTTGTTTGTAGTATTTCCTACCATGCAAAAATGTTTGATTTTTAGAGTCAAATCTATCAATCTCTTCTTTTATGGCTCCTGAATTTTATCATGTTCAGAAAGTTCTTCTCTACTCTAAGATCGTTAAAAAAAAATTTCCCATTTTTTCCTAGAAACTTGATAGTTTAATTTTCATGTTGATAGTCCATCTGGCACTTATTCTGGTATAAAGAGGTTAGGAGAAATACAACTTTATTGTTTTCCAGATGGCCACTGAATTGGCCCAGCACCATTTATTGAATTGTAAATGTTTTCCCCACTGATAAGATATGCAACTTTTATCAAATGCTAAATCCTCATAGAAGTATTGAGGCCAATTTCTGATTCTATTATGTCTATTGAACTGTTTGTTTATTCATGCACAGAGATTCAGCTATAGTAACTATTATCAGTTTATAATAATTTTAATATCTTTTAGGATTAGTTATTCCTTTTTATTCCTTCTTTTCAGAATTTTCCTGGAATATTCTAGCATAATTATTTTTTCATAAAAACTTTCAAGTCTGCTTGTCAGAAAAACATGAAAAGCCTTATTGGTATTTTCAGTGAGGCCCTGAAATTTATAAATTACATTTATAAATTAAATCTAATATGTTTATAAATTACATTTATAGAAAACTTAAGGAGAATTAGCAGCTTTATAATAATTTGTGCTCCTGGTCTTTACTTTATGAAATCTTTGTGTGCATGTCCTTCATTCGTATTTGAAAGTTGTCCTCACATAGACCTTAGTATGTGTGCCATACTGTATGAAGATTATTTGCCACATAATGAGGAGAGGAACAAACCTGAACATGGGGTGGTCAGTTAAGAGAACACTCTCAGGAAAGATATGGGTGACTGAGCTGTATGAAAGCAATCGTAGTCAAAATAGTAGAAGTTTTTACTTACTGAAAACTGGGAGTAAGGGAGAAAAAAGGAATCAAAACCTTCTCTAAGTTTTGGGGTTAAGGGATGGGGAGTTGGGGCATAATATAATCAGAAAAGGGAAACAAAAAGAAGAACCAGATTGTGAACAGAAAGACGATATCTTTGGTTTGGGAAATATTGGCCCCTCAGGTTCCAGCAAGATGTCTAGGTGGAAATGTCCATCATTTAGTGAAAATAATTGTGCAAAGATACAGACACAGGCTTGAAAGGTAAACTTTCAGAGTGAGAGTCAAAACTCTTCCAAGGAGATGTGGTGGTGGGCGGTAGGGTGGGGCGGGGGACACGGTTAGCTAAACGGAGGAGGACAAGGGCAGAACCTTGGAGATGATCTTGTTTGAGGAGAAGAAGAGCCAGCAAGGGAGTCAGGAAATGAGCAGCCAGAGTAGTGGAAGAAATTGTCTAGTGGAGAGTCCATGAGAAGAGGAGACAGAAGTGACTGACACTGCTGTATTTCTCATTCACAACATGCTCTCATAAATTTGCATGAGACTAGTCATCTGAGGTTCAAGTCTTGACCCCATTACCTAGGCTTGAGGTAAGTCAGTTAAGCTCTCTGAGCCCCAATTTCCTCATCCGTAAAATGGAGATAATAATAGTACTATCTCATAAGGCCATTTTAATGATTAAAAGAGATACCTCTGCAAAGATAGCAGGAACTCAGAAATATTCCTTCCTTTTTCCCTTGTCTGCTGAGGGTCATAAAGTTTAAGTGACATTCTCAAGCAGAATTTCTGATTATTCTACACTAGAGTTACCCCGTTCCAGAAGAGCGTATGGTGAACGAGGACAGGGACATCGAGGCAGGTGAGAGTTTGGCATGTAGGACGTTATATGGGAACCAGTAAGAAAAATTTCCTTCAGAACAGTGGATACAAAAGCCAGGTTCCAAGAGGTTAAGAAATAAGGGCTTCTTCCTTCCAATAGGACCTCTTCTTGCTGTCTCATCAGCCTACTTTCTTATGTATCCTTCCAAAGTGTCTTTATGTGTATACAAATACTACATGGATGAAAGTGTAATGTATCGTACACTGTGTTCTGTACCCAACTTACTAACAAATGTCCTGGAGCTCTGTCCATTTCTGTGTGTAGAGAGCATCTTGGTGATTTTATACAGCTGCATTCTGGTGTACCAATATATTATAATTTAGTCTATTCTCTATTGATGAACATTTGGATTGTTTCCAGTATCCTGCTTTCATAAAATAATGTCGGCATGGTTAATCGTGTACACATTTTATTTCACATAGCAGTTCTATCTGAAGGATAAATTCCCCAAAGTGAAGTTGCTACACGACAAAATCTTAATCAGATCTATAAAGAGAACTAACTCCTATAAATACAGAAACCGCGGCTATAATTCTTCTGTGAGGTGTCCAGGTTAGCATAGGAAGAGATAACTAAAAATCCCTATAGGAAATATATTTCTTACTTCCTCTCTTTGTAAAAACAGAAAACAAACCCAAACACCCATGATGAATGTGAATTTTACTCCCCATGTAATGCACTTTGCTCCAGCTGTTATAGAAATCACTGAGTTTGATGTTTTCTGTTATAATTTTTATTCACAATGCTGTTCAAAGTCTTTTGAATAACATTAGGGAGGTGGCTGAGTTTTGCAGGAATTAATGTACAGAGACCTGAGTTGGAGTTTGTTAGAGCAACAACTACAGAGCCATTTTATGATTGCACAACTTTAGCAATCATATATTCCTAAATGGAGTTATTGGGTTAGTGATTGGCAAGCGTGCAAGTTTAAATTCATATTGTTCTCCCACTTCTTTCCTGACAGTTTCCAGGAAAGAAACAACTATGTGGCTCTTACTTTGTAGCAAAGAGTCTCTTTTTCAATGAGGCTTCAAGCACTAAGCCAGTTAGCATGTGCATGGCAGCTGGGAGTGGAGACTTGGCACTCCAAATGCATGAGATAGAAGAGCCAGAAAGAGACTAGAGAGCCAAGAAGTGGCCTGTTCTCTTTATTCTTGATATCAATCATTTTCTTCTAGAAGATTCTGACAGTAAGAGAGCTGAATTTTTCCAGAGGAGCACCATCCCAGGTCATGTCTTCATAAATCAGAATGAGCTGCCTTTCCACAGTCTACTCCAAGGCCAAGCCCTGCAGGCTGAGCAGAAGTTCCAGCCCGAGCACCCCAAAAGAGAACTCAAGGGGCCTTGTGTCCAAGAGGGATTTGAAAAAAACGAGAAAGAGCTGAGCAGGCAGGAGTATAAAAATGCTCAAATCTTGTGCTTTGTAGTATTTTCTTAACAATTAAAATAATCATCATCATCAGAAAGAAGTAGAAAACTCAGGCCTAGAGGAAGAAAAGGCAGAATTCAACCAGCTAAGTCGAATGTAGCTCCGAAGATGGTGCCACCTAGTGAATATTTGGAGAGACACACAAGGCTAAATAAAGCAGCTCAAGAAACCAGCAAGCTGGCGAAGCCTGGAGGAAAGGCATCAGAAATCAAAGTGCAGCTGCTCTTTTTGCTGTTTAAATCATTATATATTAGCTGCAAATTTAGTTTGTTGGCCAACACTCAAAAGTGACATATGGCCAATAAAAGGTTCGATGGAGTTTTCCATCTGCTGTTCAACTTTCCCAAGGCTTCCACATATACAGCTCAGTGTCAGAGCAGGCTGCACTTCAGAATCCTTTCGTGAGCTGTATACAGGCCATTAAAGGGGCCCGATTCTACACCAGCGTATGCCACCAACCCAGCAGAACATTTGACAGGTTGATGTGTATGTTCTCTGGACTCTGTTCCACATTCAGTTCCAGCTGCCTTCGAGGATCCATAGAACAAAAAGTGCCCTAATGGACAAGCCCCCTGGAATGTTGCAGGTGGAGATGGCATAGTTCTTCCAGTGGAGTGCTGAAGCATCATCTGGATCCTCTACAGAAAGCTTGAGAGAGACAACTATACTCTGAGTGCTCATTAAAGCCCACACCAGACAGTGGCTCAGTTTTAGGAAATAGTATCCATTGGTATTAACATGCAAAGAGAAGAGATTTATTTTCCTGGCTCTGGATTGTTCATTTCACCCACCTTGGAACTAGAATTGCCTGCAATTGAGCAAATCCAAGCAAGCTTGTCTCATATGTGCTCAGTTTTCACACCGGTCAATCTGCCTTTCCCTTATAAATGTTGTCCCACTGCCTTCTGCCACCAATATTTGGAGATACCTCAATGGTCCTCCTGCACCTGCACTTTTATAGCCGCTCTCAACGGGGGACACGTTTTTACCCCAAACCTTGGGATGGGAAGTATCTAGATATTCCAAATCCTCTAATCCTTCTCTAATTGTTGTGTTCTTAAAAGTGTAATTGGAGGAAGAATGCTATCCAGAGTGATTTCTTTGTTTAAGTAAATGAACAAAAATTGTCCCCAAATATGATTTTATTGTAGCCCAAAAGGACATGAACAGAAGAAATAATGATGCACAGTCTATATTTGCTTCCATTTTGTATGATGCTGTTATTTCTCCTGCCTGCTCTGCACCTGTCAGAAATATACTGCTGAAGCAGAGTGAGGTTTGGGGCTAGACTCCAAGAAAGAAAGTCTTGTTGTAACTCCTGTTTTGAATCTGTTAGCAGAGAGATGGTGGACAGGCAGGAGAGAGACGGAGGAGGAAAAGAAACTTGTTGAAATACTTCATAAGAATTAATGTAAAAAATGAAAAGTCTCTGAGTCTGTAAGGATGTAGCACAAATTATAACAATGAATCATTTGCCCAGAAATGGGCTCTCAGTTCTGACAGACAGCAAGGATTTAGAAAGATAGATTCCTGTTGGGTCCAGCAAGAAGCTAAAGCAAGGAAGCCAGTGGCGCTTGGGGTTTGGCAGAGTCACAGACTTCTCCAATGTGCTGACTTGGCAAAAACTCAATCCTCAGGAGCCAGCCTCTCAGGAGACTGTAATTTTTCTAACCCATGTGTATTTGAGGGAAAATTTAATCTCTCTGTCTCTGACTCATTTACATTTAACTCATCAAGAAGTTGTTTTGCTTTGTGCTATTTGATGGCCAGTAAGAGTCTAATTTAGAAACAGCCTGTGGTCCTGGAAAAGGACCCAAACCCAGATGTAAGATTCAGACCCAGCTTCTACTTTGATTATAAAGAATAGGAGGTTATTTCTTTGGAAATACTTCAGGGAAAGGGGTCTCTATAATTTAACCCCCAGCTCCCAGGCCTCCCACCACCCAATGCATACACACACACACTCAACATACACACTCACACTCTTACACTCACTCTCACACTCACACACTCAACTAAGAAACTTAGTCAGGTAAAGATCAATGGAACAGGATGCCTGAAGGTTCTGTCCCCTAAAATTAAATTGAGTCATGGTAAACCTATAAATAGTAAAGGTTAAGATGCACCAACATTAATCATTAACTAACAGGCACAGGCTCTGGATGTAGATTGCCTTGGGTTTAAGTTCTGCTTCTGCCCTTTTTTTGTATTACTGTAGGCAGGTTACTTCATTATTCTGAGCTTCAGATTTCTCATTTGTAAAATAGTTCCTGCTTCACAATGGTGAGGTGTAAATGCGTTGATCCACATGTAGTGCTCAGCACGGTCTCTGCACAGGGTAAATACTTACTCAGGGCCTGCTTAAAATCAGGGAACTGTAATCCTTCTTGCCAGGTGTAGCAGACACCCATCAGACACCTACACATACCACCTCAGATCCTCTCAGCCTTCCCTGGCTTCTGCCCCAGCTGTCACTGCAGCTGGAGCAGATACACAGGTGAGACATGGCACCCACTGTGTGCCCGTAAATAAACCTCTCACCTTCTTGAGAGCCTCTGTGTTGTCTTCAGTTGTGTTCTCCCAGAAGCGATGCCAAGATAAGAATTTAGAGATGATCTAAAGGAAGAGATGTTAAGGAAGTGGGGGAGTGAGACAGGGAGCAGAAGAAAGCCAAGAAAGGGTGTGGTAATAAGAGGTTGTTGCAGTGGATAACGGGGTTCCGTGCCACCAGAAGCCTCTGGGAGAACACACAGCATAGGCTTCGTAGCTGGCTCATACAAACAAGTGACACTGGAGTATTTAGCCACCAACTCTCAGCTCCCAGGGATGTGAACTCTCTGGTATATAGACCAGGCACGCTCCTGCCACCAGAGAGAGCCTCAAGCAGAGACCTACAGATGGTGCTATCATGGAAACAGGAAGTACTAAGGGACATGGGCAGGGTGCTGACAAAATGGCTACACCTATGACTGGGAGCCCTGGGGGTTTAAGAACTCATGGATAAAACTTTCAGGGGTGTGAGGAAGATGGGCACTGGTGGATAAATTTTACTTCCTTTTACCCCTCAGGGTTAACTGTCTCTAGACCCAGTTTATACATCTTTTTGGAAAATAATCTCTTGAGATGAAGCTATCTGTCTCACTTAGAGGAAACTAGCTCTACAACCACCCTCACCCCGCCTCCTTCCTGCCTCACTCCCCTCAGCCCTTGCTTCCGTCCCAGGAATTAAGTTGTTATAGCAAGCCTGCCTTCTAAGGAAGCCAGGCTAAGACAACAGGATTAAATTCTTATTAATTTCCAACTCCATCGCTGTACGAACTTACAGAGATTTGATCTTATTTAGAGCGCTAAGAGGTACAAGGTGAGATATCAAGTCATATGGGACCTATTAAGAGGTAAGCTCTTTCTAAGTACTTTAGGAGAAAATATTAGATCCCAGTACTTGGGTGTCCCTAGGATGAGAAATACAGTTTCTGGGCGGGGGGTGGCGGGGGGAATTATCTCTAAATGCAAGACCCTTTCTTCTCCCAAATTAAAGAAAGTGGAACTCGTGGAGGAATGGCGGCTGCATTTAGTGGGTTCCTGGAATGGATCCAGAAGCAGTATCTTTGCAGCCTACCCATTTGATTCTGTCTCCAACAACCCCACATTACCTTGGCCACTAACCAGTGGAAAACAAGGATTGCATGATGAAAAATGGTCCTTAGAAAAAGTATGGTAAAGAAGTGGATCCTCTAGGTAACTTGAGGTACTTCAAGACTAATCTCAGATTTTGATATTTTAAACATATTTTGAAAGAGACATACCATCCCTTCTTTTATCTGGTGAAGGAAACAGCTATCAGGAGACAGACCTGCCCTGTTCCTGTGGCATAACTCCCACAGTCCAGCCTACCGCTCCAGGCACAAAGATGACAGTCCCAAACCTGGGGTGCTCCCACCCCAGCTGGGGCTTCCCTTCTGCATGCATACCAGGAAATACTCTCTGTGAAATTAACAATACATTGCTCTGTTTCTCTGATGACCCTTGTCACTCTTTCACTTGCCAAAATGAATATTCAGCAAGGATTGCAGCTTCCATGCCCACCATGAATGAGCAGAGGCAGGAGTGACCCATGCGAGGTGATTTCAGAATGTCTGCCCAGAATTCACTACCTGAAACCTGCGGAAGAGGCAATTGGCATTTCTTGAGTGTCTGTGCCAGACAGCAAATAGTCTTCGTGGTCCATATTATCGCTGTTGTAACTACCAAAGTAGCCATGGATAATAAATACACAAAGGGGCACGGCTGTGTTCTTGTAAAACTTCTTTATTTACCAAAATAGGATCTGGATAGTAGGTGTAGTTTGCTGAGCCCTGGACTAGGTTACAACAGCTTCATAAACACTCACTTGGTAAGAATGCACCTATCCCAAATGTCATAGCGTGATTTAATTCATTATCCACTCTTCCAGAGATGAGAAGTGGGGGCGAAGGAGAAACAGCTCTTCAGAATGAGTGCAAGTATCAGAAGATGGAAAAAGGAAGCCAGAGGGAGAAGGAGAAAGGACAAGATGACAAATTGAGAGAACCGGGGTGGAGTGGGATTAATCTGGGTTGGAAAGGAGAGGAGAGAAAAGCTTTAAGGATAAATTGTTACAGGGTCATATTATCCCAACTTTCCAGGACAACCGTAGGCCATATCACACCACAGTTAAAAGCATGGTCTGGAAGTCAACTGCTTTGACATAACTGGCTCTGTCTCTGACAGTTGGTGGGACCTTGGCTAAATTATGAATCCTGGGCATCAGTTTTCTTATCTGTTAAGTAGGGATTCATAAGATTGAAGTGAGGATTAAATGAGATAATTCATGGTAAGGGCTTGGCAAAGTGCCTGGAATAATGTAAGCATTCAATAAAAGCCAGCTGTTATTGTTACCTAGAATGAGCCCAAGGGAGTAAAAGCTATCAGAATGAAAACAACAATGATAAGTTCACAGATGCTCTTAGTGGATATTCTGTAGCTCCTCTCTCCCATATAAGTATGATACTTATCAGTGAATCAACGGGACTGTCTGGGCAAAAAATAATCATAAACTGTGACACGCACTCAAAATAAATTTTACCGTAAGCTGGGGATCCATCCATCCTTGCCCCTAAGAAGTGTCCTTTCTCCAATTTTATGCACTTAAACATATTATCTTAGCAGTTGATCACTAATACTACAGGGAGTGCTTTTGTGATCCAACCTACATGCTGAGGCTTGTTTCACCAGTCATTTATTTCAAGCATGCTTTCTCGAGGACTTACTGAAGCTTGAGTAGAAACACACACAAAAGAGTACAAATTAGTTAAAGTAGAGTTTAGGATACACAAGACTAATTTCTTTTTAATTCTATTTACATGAAGCCTGGTGAGACCCTGTTCACAGCTCTTGAACCTAAGGGCCCAATATATGACAAGAGCATTTAAGATGAGGAATCAAGTGTCTAAGCGAAAATAGCCACCACCAGAAAAATGGAAAAATGAGAATTGGAAATTGAATGTTTCCTGGGCTGGAAATGCTTGTTTATTGTGGAGCCCTGTGGGCCTCATCAATGCCTCCCAGCCTTGAGGATCTCAGCTTTTCTTTGAAGCTTGAGCTCAGAGCATCAGTTTCTACAGGTTTCTGGCTCCTCTCGCTGCCTACAGGACAAATATCAGTGATTCTCAGTCCAGGGCGAACATTAGAATAATCTAGGGAGCTTTCGAAAAATACTACTTCCCAGGCCCTCCTCCAAGAAATCTGATTTAATTAGTCCAGGTAGAATTAGACGTCAGACTAGCTTTGAACTTTTTATTGGAACAAAATATTACATACAGAAAGTGCACATAACTGTTCAGCTGGATAAGTTTTCATAGTGGAACAAGCCCCTGTAACGAGCACACAGATCAAGACACAGAGTATTACCAGCACCCTAGAGTCCCCTTGTGCCCTTCCAGACACCATTCCTTTCAGGGTAAACACTTTCCTGACTTCTAATAGCACAGGACAAATGTCTGTTTTTGTATTTGACATAAATGAAATCATACAGTATGACCTTTTTTATATTTTAGAACACTTTTAGATTTTAGAACAGTGTAGATTTACAGAAAAAGTGTAGGTAATATAGAGTTTCTGTATACCCTGCACCAAGTTTTCTTTATTGTTAATATCTGACATTACAGTGGTACATTTAAGTGTGACACACTTTTATCTGGTTTCTCTCACTCAACATTATACCAAAGAGATTTATTCCCATCATTGCATATAGTTGTAGATCTTTCATTCCCATTGGTAAGTGGTAACCATTCCATTATATGAGGAATCTATAATTATTTATCCATACTACTGTTGATGTGCATTTGGATAGTTTCCAGTTTGGAGCTCTTTTAAGTGATGCTGCTATGAACATTCTAGTAGGCATCTATATTTTTTAAAAGCTCTTTAGGGATTCTAATGTGCGGCTAGAACTGGAAACCGCTGATATGATCTAGCCCAAACAATTCATTCCTCCTTGTTTGTCGTCCTGTTATTTCTTATCCCTCAGTCTTTTCTTCTCCGGGGCCGGGGGTGGGGTGGGGGGTGGGGAAAGCAGGGCGTGGTGCTCTCATGCTCCCCACAGTGTGTGGCTCAGCACTGGAGACAAAATAGGTCTTCAACAAATGCCTATTTATTGAATAATCAATTGATTATACTTTCATATTTCACAACACCCTTCGTTCCAGGTTTGGAAACATTTCTGAGTAGCACTATCTCTCCTTTACTTCACCTGGCCTGATATACAGGCCTTGTCTCTGGTCCTCACAAGCTGGGTCCTGAACACACATATATTATTGGTTCTGTTTCTCTGGAGAACCCTGACTGATACAATCTCTGCGTGTCCTCATCTCTTCTTATAAAGACATCAGTCATCAGATTTAAGGCCCACCCAAATCCAATATGACCTCATTTGATCTAATTATATCTGCAAAGACTCTATTTCCAAATTAGGTTTTATTCTGAGCTTCTGGATGGACATGAATTTGGGAGTTGGGTATTATTCAACCCAGTATGATCTACATTTACTCGAAGTTACTGAATTGTGGACAAGGCCTCATGATCTTGGTGGACCCCAATTCTATTTCCGCTTTCTTACCCATCAGAGAGTAGAGGCTACACAACTCTTGGACTTCTAGCATAGCCTGGCCCTCGTTCTTCAGGTACTTCAGGTTGAACACATAGGTCTCAGATATAATTGTTATATTTGATATTAGACTCTTTTTGACTATGGGGCTTAAAGCCAAAAGTTTCCATTTATTCAAGTGTTTATTGATTCAACAAACATTTACTGGTCTGAGCACTAAATCTCTGAGGGTAAGAGCATGGTTTCTGGAACCCGGTGATCTAGATGTGAATTCTGGTTCTCTCTCTCTCTAGCTATGTGATCTTACACTAGTTATTTTACTTCTCCCCATCATAAAAGATTGCTGTGAATATTAAACAACAAGAAGATCTTAGAACAGTGCCTGACAATAAAAGCAATGAACATTAATTATTTTCAGCATTATCAAGAAAATAAATGAGACATGGTCCCTGCCAGTGGCCCTCCTCATACAACCGCTTCGGCTTTATCATTTGCCCATCACTGCTTTTTCTCACACCTCATCTCTCTCCTCCTCAAAATCCTGCAATGGCCCCTCCTTGCCTCCAGGATAAAGTCTAACTTGCTTGGTTCGGTAATGAACACTCTCCCCAATCCATCCCTCAGATCACCTTTCCAACCTCTTTTCCCACTGCACCCCTCCATACACCTGCAAGCTGGAACACTGAACATCCAAAATCATAACGTTCATGTCAGGGTCCTGAGGCTTTTGTTCATTCTCTTTCTTTGCTTAGAATTTTCTTCTTTCCTCTTCAATTATTCATTTATTCCTTTCTCAAGGCTTTGCTCAATTGTTACCCCATTCTCATGTATATTTATTTTCCCTAACAGTCTTAGATTTTTTATCCACAATTCCACAGCACTTTTTTTAATACTTATTTTATTCTGTCTCAGCTTATAATTACTTGAATATGTGTCTGTTTCCTCCAAAGATGGAAAGGTACTTAAGGGCAGAAATTGCATCTTATTTCTTCCATCTCTGTCTCGTGTAACAGGCACACAATAGGTCATTAGCACAACTGACTGCAAACATCCAGTTGAATGGGTCACACAAGCTCTGATTGCTGCATGCCATCTTGACCTGCTCTTATAGTTTCTCATTCATCTTTTTAAATTTATGTTGCACTGCTTGAAATTCTTCTGGAGCATGTTCTCTTACCATTTCTCCTCGTTACTCATTACTCTATGTCACCCACCTGTACTCACCATGAAGGAATGATTCAAAAGTGTGCCACTGGGCGCCGTTCTCACGTGTCCTGCTGGGTGAGGCTAAGTCACACCAGCACAGCAATAAGGAGTGAGTTCACTACGTCACAGGGTTCAATGTTGTCAGTCTCATCTTGGCCCTTGTCATTGCTGTTGTTCTGACATTATTGCACAAGTATGTTTCCAACCTATCTGAAATATGACAAATCTACCTGTAAACTGATGATCTTGACCTGCCCAATCATAGAGCTTAACTAAGTTCTTAACTCAAGGATCTGAAAAACATAAACGACTGAGACATAATGGAAAATACCAAAGTGTCTGCGTTCTAACCCCCAAAAAGATGATAACGCAATCAGATAGTGGGCAAAGAGTCAGCCAGATATCTAGATACATGTCTGAAGAAGCCCAATATCTAGGAAAACAATTGTCATTAAATTGCCTTATGTCTCTGGTAAGAGACAATAAAGGATTTGCTATAAGTATATTCCTGGATTCTTGGTGCATTAACATTTAGAACTGTTAGCCAGTAAGCATGATAGAAACAGACAACTCTAACTTCTCTCTTCAAGACACCCTCCACACTGTGACCAAAAATGTCATTCTTAACTCTGACCACATCCTTCTACTGAATCAAATGGCCCAAGTCTCCCTATTTCATACAAAGCTATGCATCATCCAAGCCCAAGCTTCCTCTAAAGAAATGGGTCATTCCATGCTCCCCACCCACGCTCTAACGATACCACTATACTGTCCACTACACCAACACACAGGGCCATCAGTCCTGCTTGCCTTGGCTCATACTCTTCCCCTTCGTGTACTCTGTACTTCCATCTTCTCTTGTCCTGCTGGAAAATGTGATCTCAAATTCCTTTATTTCCATTACACTACACTGTAAGAAAACAGAACTAGAAGTCATGGTATACTGTTTTGTCTTGTTTTGTTTGGGGTGGGGGGTTGCTGAGTAAGAACAAGTATAAAAAAATATTTATAGCCTCTGGACACAGAAGAGCTTCATTGAATTTGGGGAGCACATCCTATAACAACCTCCTACCCTCTCTGTACTCATGTTGCTTAAAGTAGGGGTGCAGCTCAGCCCCACTGGTGATGAAGACTGGAACATATTTAATGCCTTCAATGCATCATCGGGACTTAGTCACGAACTGCCGTTATATTATCTTAGACAACTAAATGTCCTAATCAGATTCCAAGCTCAGCTGAGAGTTGTCGCTAAAGCTTTGCTTACATAAAACATGACATTATGAAGCAGCTAATCTGAGTTATAAAAATTGGATTTTAAAAATTAATCTGCACAACATACAATTCTGATTCTCACCCCATAGTTCGTCCTACCCAGCTTTGACTTCCCACCATCCTTGCTCTTTCCTGAGCTCCACAGTACCCTTTACTCCTTCTCCCTTATCTTATCCCTAATGGGTAAGCATCAGAGTATTGGTAAAGAAAGAATTGGTTTTAAAAAGGCAGTGAGGAGTACCATGGTACATAGCATGAGTATTATTTGATGACTTCTTAAAAGGTGAAAGTTTAATTCTTTGCTTTTTAGCCAGGTTAACATATTCTCATATTAAATTATCGGAATCAAGATTGTCATGGGACATAAAAAAGGGAAAACAGTAGTTGCTGAGGTTAGGGGATGGGTTTGGAAAGACCATTATTTTTCGGTGTATATGATTAATGCCTTTTGCATTTTGTATTTTATGCATGCATTACCTTGTCACCAAAACATAAATGAGTTTTAAGATTATGTATGCCTTTAACAAACTCATTGCACTGGTCTTAGAGAACAGTGTATGCCAACTCTAGCACTGTACAAGTTTAAAATTCCTATTAATTCCAATGTACGTGCACCAGCTTCGTTGGAGATAAAAATGTGAAGGTTCTCTTAGAAATGTTTCTTCTTTCTAGTATTGGAAATAATCTAGAATTGGCTGTGAACTTGTAAGTAATAATCGAATAGAGCAGAGGTCCTCAACCATTTTGGCACCAGGGACTGGTGCTCTAATGAGAATCTAATGCCTGATGATCTGAGTGGAGCTGAGGCGGTGATGCTAGTGCTGGGGAGCAGCTGCAAATACAGATGAAGCTTCACTCGTTCACTCGCCCACTGTTCACCTCCTGCTGTGCAGCCCAGTTCCTAACAAACCACGGACCAGAACTTGTCCACGTCCCAAGGACCCCTGGAATATAGGACATAGGTTCAATATCACTCCTTCTACAGGAAGCTGAAGAATTATACAAATATGTGTCTGAAAAGCAAAGGCACATTTAGGAATGCAAACTCATGTTTCCTGATTGACGAATCAATATTGCAGTCCTGTAACTCAATACACACAGCCAGCAATCTTCAATAGTAGAGTTTATTGGCTTATTTATTTTTCAGAAACTAAACTAACAAAATACAACGTGCTTCAGATGTGTTTCATTTGCTGTCTTCAGTCAACTCCAGACAAGTTATTAAGAATGTTGCACTTTTATAGGCTATCAATAGTTTTTCCATCAAAAAGCTATTTTAATTCATTATTGATGCTTTTTTAAAATGCCACTGTTTAGCCACCATCCTACTGATGGCAGGAGATAAAAGAGAAAATATCTGAGGAAATGAGAGACATGAATTCTGTGAGTACAACCATCGCTTTGTTTTAATATGGCTCATTAAATTATCTCTGCTGATGCAAGTAAACTCAGCAACATCTCCATTACCCACTGGAATACTGGGAGCACTAAAGAAATTCCCTGTACACACCCTGCTCTTCTCTCCTGAAATCAGACAGTCAGTGTGGCATAAGAATTACACTTTGGGGCTCTGCAGCCAGACTTTAATGCTTATGAGCTAATAACCTTGACCAATTGTCTTAAGTTCTCTGCCTAAGTTTCCTCATCTGTAAAATAGGCATAACAGTTGTATCTCTCTCATGGGGTAATTATGTGGAGTAAATAAGACAATGCTTGTCAAAAGTTTGGCAGCAAGTGAGTGTTCAATAAATACTAGCTATTATAATTATATTGTAATACAACAGCAAGGCTTGGTGTTATTGTATCTGGAAGCTTTTCTATCCAGATTCTTCTCCATTTTGCCACTCACCTATTGCAGATCTGATCTGTGTATGGAGACCACACTTATATTGAAAATCATATTCTTCACATTTCACTGCCTCATCTGCTTCAGGCTTTTCTCATATTAGATATTCAGAAACTTATAGCTGAACAGCCTGGATCCATCGACTCTTTTCTGCTCTGATATCCCTCTTAAGCACAGACAGAATGGTCAGGGCTGGAGCAGAATCATTCCAAGGGGTAAGGGAAGCCCCAAACCTAACTTCGTCCTAGTCATTCCTGACCTCTGGAGAATTCTGAGCTTGTGCCATCAGCTCAGTTATATCTTCAGTTAAAAGAAATGAAAAGGAAAAAAAAGGAAATGGAATGAATTAAAACTTTCCTGAAAAGATATGCAACATGATTTTACCTTTTTCCAATCTATCCAAGCCTCCGACTCAGGCTTCAGATATAATGGAAAAATGTGGAAGACTGAATTGCCTGTGGGTTGTCTTAAGAATCAAATCCACAGGCTTTAGTTGCAATACCTCATCAAATTATTAATTACCTTTTGCTTTCTACCTACCCAAATCCTATGCATCATTCAAGCCACTCTACAAATATTTCCATCTAGGAATAAACTCTCCCTTCTTTACATGTGCATAATGCATTGTAATTTGAATCTACCCTGTATTAATTCCTGCCTTATTTTAAGGTTCTTCATGTGTTATAGGTGTCGGTGACTATGTTCCAACTTTTCCACTGAGCTCTCAGAAAACTGAGGTCAGGGCTCCTGCCTGTGTTTCTCATCTGCAGCCTGTAGTCCATGTTCATTTCCATGTTGTGTCCTCCTATTGCTCCAGCCTGCACTGATAGCCCTATTTAATGCATGAGCAACAACTTTTAGAGATCCAAACTTACAGCCGCAGAAACCATGACACAAACTGAGGAATAATCAATGGCATAGTTTTTAATAGTGCAACTAAAAATGGATTACCTGCTCCTAGGCATAGAGAAACAATTATAGCTGGAGCTGCCATGTATGGAGGAATGATGATGTTTAATAACATTATATAGAAAATCTTATGAAGCTACAAAATGGGTTATCTATTCTTAGCTCTAAACTGGAAGTGGCTTTTCCCACACAAAAGGGTTGCATACCCCATTAATAACCACAACCCTTAAAAATTCAGCTTCTGGCTTTCAAATTATTAATCCTTCCAAAAAGAAAGCAACAGTCCAGTCAATCTCTTCTTAGCGCCACAATACTCAGAAGTCTATATGAACCGTAGACAGAATTTGGGGAATATCGAAGGAAAACAAGGTCTTCTGAAAAATGTGTCTAATAGACTCAGAGCTGGTGACATCAGAGCCAGAAACAATATATTGTTTTTTTTATCAACTCGAGTATGCCTCAAAGCTCATGTCGTTCAGTGCTGAAGATACCTGGCCTCTCAGACTTTATTCCAGCCTCCGTATTTAGAAGATTGTTAAAGAACCTGGAAAATAAGGCAGGTCTTCTTTTCTGTAGTGGTTTCTTCTGACATCTTCAAGGTTTATGGCCACATGGTCTCTTGAAGCCTGACTGCCCTAAAGCAGAGGGCCTCTGCCCATCTTGCCCAGGTGCTCCAGTGGCCTTTACCCTCAGAAATCTTGCCCTCCTAGAGCACGGCTGGGAGCAGGGTGTGGGTTACTAGACCAGCTCTCTAGACCAGCTGGCCTCCAGACCCTTCTAAATATCTGAGACTCCCTCGTTCTCCCCTTGGCCTTGAAGCTGCTCTCTCTGTACCACTCTTCTCCAGAACACTCAATTCCATCTCTACAGTGAGCTCAAGACTTCACAACACACTAGAGGGGCTTTTGCCCTCATGCAGCTTCTCTTCTCTTCCCCGCAAAAGATTCCAAGATAAAGAAATGCAAACAACTTTGTTTTCCATCTAAAACTGGAGGAAGAAAAATGGAATATCTCAATCCAATTAATATCTCGATCCTTTATTCTACCACAAAGTCTCCATAATAAAGGCATAAGCAGGAGGCAGATATCCAGGGCAGATGGGAACTTTTCAGATAAGAGCAACTTGAGACATAGGCAGAAAAGAAACTAGTTTGGATCAAAACTCGTCGAGTGAAAGATTATCTCTGAGTTCCTTAGTGAGAAGGAAAAAGAGAAAGGGGCAGAATATGTTGTATATCTTTCCTTTGCGGCTTAGAATCTGTGCATGAGGACAGTGAATGGTGTTTCGATTCATTCCCCATAACACATTTATCATCTTCATAAAACTAGATTTGGGTGATGCACAGTTGGATACCAGAGTCAAAATAAGTGGGCAAAAAACCAAATAAGCACCTCCTTCTAAGAGGACCACCTAACCCCAGATTATTTCCATCTGTATGTGCAGAATATGAACATCACACAGTTTTTGAAACGGAATCCAGGTGACTTCTGCACAGCATAGATGATTTGAAAAATAGCAAATGCTTTTATCAAATTTATTACACTGCTCAGTTACTAAGAAAATGGAAATTCTGGAAGTTGGCCAGCCATGATTAATCATAAGATTTGTGCTTTCTGTAAAGAAGTGGAGATAAGTCTAGCTTATCTTTCCCATCACAGGCATGGCCTACATAAAGCAGATGTTTTCCAGCCATAATATATGGTCTCCAAACTTTTTCATTTTCTTTTTCCTTAGTTGGTGGCCACACAGTCCTGAATGGAACAATAAAAGAATCTGAAACAAGGGTGGTGAACAGGCAACCAGCCAGTCTGCCTGCACACAACTTTATAATAAGTTTTGCACAAGTAATCAGGTAATACATGTTTATTGTTAAACAAAATGGAAAAACCTAGTAATTATATAGATAAGCCAACAGTGGAAATTAAGAATTACCTATTATTCTACCACCCAGTAATAACTACTATTAACATCTTTGTATTTATTTTTCCAGACTTTTTCATACAATACATACATAGACTATATTTCTAAATTTTATAAGATTAAGGTTATTATACATGTTATTTTGTAACCTATTTTTTTCCTTTAGGAATATATTCCTTATAAACAAATAACTGTTATTTAATCATTTTAGCATTTACAGAGCACTCCATTGTACCATAATTATTTTATGAGAAAATGTGAGTTATCTAGCTTTTTTTTTTTTTTTTTGATGTTATAAACAATACTACAATGAATAAATATAGTGTAAATGTATTTCTGGCCGTTCCCATAGGAAAAATTCTTTAAAAAAGAATTAGAGGTCAACGCTGTTCAGATTTCATAGGTTATTTTCATGTACACTGCCAAATTGCCTTTTGGAATTGGCCTGTTCCGATTTGTACTCTCACCTGCAGAGTGTGGGTGAATGTTCAAAGCATTCACCTTAATGCTGTGTAGTAAGCTTACTGATAGACCCAATGGCTGTGGCTGTAAAAATCTGAAGCCTTTATAACACAATGTCCATCACTGGTACACGGGGGCACAGCTAAGAAACAAAATGTTTACATTGATAAATAATATATATGTATTCAATCAAAACAAAAATCCTCAGGAGATTATCATTTGGTAAGAACTCCTAAGTCATATTCTATTTTTAAATATCTAGTTTAATCCAGTCACCATCTGATCTCAGGTTCCTTGTTGACTAGATGCTCCCTAAGGTCCCTTCTGTTCTCAAAACCTATGGTTCCATTTCACAGAGGGAGACAAAAAGGCCCATGCCCCATGGATGAGAATAAAAGGCCCTTGGTCTGGCCAGCCTTCTGTCCAGTCATCCTTCCCCAAGTTCCCTGCATGGCATCACATATCCCCATGCTCTTTCCTGAGCTAGCCAGGCCACTTGTGAATTTTTTATCTTTGAACACACTAGCCCCTCTGTTTTAGATTACTACCTTTCATTCTTTCCTTCTCTGGCAAATTCTACTCATCCATCAGAGTTCACCACCAATACCACCTTCTCTGTAAGGCTTTTTTTGATCCTCCAAAAGTTTTCCTCACATCACCCTGTTTATGCCTCTTTTCTACCACTTATAACACTGAATGTAAAGATCTTGAAACTGGAAAGCCACCTGCAAAAGAATGGATCTAGACTGTTGTCTATCACCATACACCAAAATTAACTAAAAATGGATTAAGGACCTGAATATAAGACCGGAATCAATAAAACGCATAGAAGAAAACATAGGAGCTAAACTCAAAGACCTGGGACTTAAAGAGGATTTTATGAATTTGACCTCAAAGGCAAGGCAAGTAAAAGCAAAAATAAATAAATGGGACTACATCAAACTAAAAAGCTTCTGCTCAGCAAAAGAAACCATCGACAAGGTAAAGAGACAACCATCTAAATGGGAAAATATATTTGCAAGCAACCCCTCCGATAAGCACCCACCTAATATCCAAAATATACAAAGAACTCATGACTCAATAACAACAATAAAAAAAAATGATGCAATCGAAAATGGACATAGGACCTGAACAGACACTTCTCCCCAGAGGAATTCAAATGGCCAACAAATGTATGAAAAGATGCTCAGCATTGCTAGCTATTAGGGAAATGCAAATCAAAACCACAATGAGATACCATTTCACACTCGTTAGAATGTGACAAGCAATAACGAATGTTGGAGAGGATGTGGAGAAATAGGAACCCTCATACACTGCTGGTAGGGACTGCAAATTGATACAGCCACTATGGGTATTTACCCCAAAGACTTGAAAACCCATATTCGAAAAGATATTTGCACACAGATATTCATAGCACCATTATTCACACTGGCCAGGACATAGAAACAACCAAAGTGCCCTATGATAGATGATTGGCTAAAGAAGCAGTGGTACATATATACAATGGAATATTACTCAGCCATGAGAGGAGACGAAATACTGCCATTTGCGACAACATGAATGGAACTCGAGATAATCATGCTAAGCAAAATAAGCCAGACAGAAAAAGTTGAAAATCACATGGTATCACTTATATGTGGGATATAAACCTAAAAACAACAAA
>NW_011888800.1:12132172-12133978 GCF_000151845.1 Pteropus vampyrus
AAACTGGACTTTGAGTGGTGAACACACAATAGAATATACAGATGTCAAATGATAATGTACACCTGAAAATTATATGATTGTATTAACCAATGTTACACGAATAAACTTAATTAAAAAAATAAAAATAAACAAATAAAAATATAAAGATCTTGTTCACGTCCATCTCTCCCATAAGACCATGTGCTCTCTGATCTCCTGAGTTAAGAACTGTGATGTGCCTATGAAAAGTACTTAATAAGTATTTGATAAATGTGCAAATGAGCAAATGAATGAACACATTATAATTCTTCCAGGTCCATCTGTGACATCTCCAAAACAGTCAGAGATTTACTCAAATCTGCATCAACTTGAAGAATGCTGTTTTGTACATCTAGGGGCCAGGATTTCTTCTGGGACTTATCCCAGATCCAGGTTCCTCTCAGTAGCATGTTCTTCTCTCTTTCTTATGAACACCTACTACTAGCTGTCATTCCTGGACTGGTAGATAAGGTGATTAAACACAGTCCATACACAGTGCCATGGGACCAGCCAAGGACTCTTCGTCATTCATATTGAGGGTACCAAGGGAGAGAAGGAAAAGTCACATGAATTCTAGTTGGACAATGGTAAGTATAAATGGTACGGTCTTTTCATTCCCTTCTAGCAGTGACTATAGCATGACAGGGAAAATAAATGAGAAGACATTAAAGAAGGGAACTGTGTTTCCACTGCTATCAACTTTATCATGTAGGACTCAGGCTAAGGACACAATGTGAATTACCCTCAAGTGATGTGAACATTCTGCACGTTCATCGTCAAGCAGCACTTTAGAAGTGCTATCACTGCACAACACAGTTCCCGAAGACACTCCTATCCCACTATTTTCACACAGCAAAACAGATTTCCAGCTGTTTTTCAAATTGTTGTTAATCAAAGACATGTTTATCGTGTTGCCGTGACAGTGCCGTCTAGCCACGCTGCAGTGACCAAACCAGGACGGCCACTGAGCATCCATAAGCAGCAAGCCCTGATTTGGAAAGCTGGAATTCCAGAAGTTGAAATTCTACCTTTAAAACTGCCCTCTAGGCCTGCAGTGGAATTAGCCTAGCATGTTGAGGCATTGAAGTATAATGGTGAAAAGTGAGGGTTCCAGAGTTTGATACCCCTGGACTTAAATTCCAGCTCTGCCACATTATATCTGTGTGAACTTGGCAAGTCATTTAGTCTTTTTTGAGATTTTGTTACCTCTTTTATAAATGACTCACTCTCTCACTGTATACTACTCTCTTCTCCAATGTCATCTCCTCAGAGAGGTCCTCCCAGACCACTCTGTCTAAAATGGTACTTTCTGTTACTCTCCATCTCCTTGTCTAAACTTACATTCTTCCTAGCATTTATTACTGTCAATATTCTGTTAGATTATATGTTTATTGTCCTCCATTACCATGGAAGCGCCAAGAAAGCAAGGTCTTTGTCTCACTCACTCTAGAAAAGTTACCAGCACATTAATTAGGAACCCAATAAATATTTGCTAATTGCATGAATGGGAAGAGTGACTGTATCTGTCATCAAATTGCTACGAGGATTAAATAAGGCACAAAAAGTGTTTAGCATATTGCTTAGCATTTTAGAAGCGCACAATGAGTGATAGCTAGTAGTTCTAATGATACTAATAATAGACGTTCCATCCCAAGTCATTTTTTAAAAATTCAGTAGTAAAAATATGACTTTATGTAGTCTTATTTTACATTCTTTAATGAATAACCCAGCTTCTCCCAAGAAAGTATTTGAGGTAGCTTACGAAAATATGCAATACCAGCTGTGCCA
>NW_011888800.1:12134365-12144918 GCF_000151845.1 Pteropus vampyrus
ATCTCTGCTTTATTATTGCATTTGTAATGCTTATAAGGTTCCCAGTGTCCTTAGTCATGATTTAGTTCTTTTTACACTTCTTAAATTACTTGATTTAGCAAGTATATGCTCAAAAATTAAATTAATAAAGGCCCAGATAGGAGTTTTTATTTAATTGAGAAATATGTTTACTTTTTGTAAGCAATTTTTGTTCCCGCTATTAAACCCAAAATAAGTGACATGTTTAACATTATATGTTGTAGAAATTCTAAGCTTAACCCAAAAAGATTAGCTTTATAAATCCTCAAAACTTTGTATTATTGGTAAGTGATCATAATCTGATGAATCTTTCCTATTATAGTTTATAAAATGATATCCTTGCTTTTCACACGATTTCCAGAAACTTGCACAAATTAAAGGTGCTTTAAAAGAGAATTTCAACCAGTAAACCTTGGGGAAAGACATTTTAACATTAAATATTCAAGAAAGATTCTAGAAAAGAAAAAGAAACATGAGAAGAAATTACAGGGATGAGGTAATCAGGGAAAGATAATCAAATAAAGTAAAATTATTCCCAAGAAATAGATACCATATTTTTCTTCATAATTGCTAAAGCTGAGCCTGAGCCACCAATCTGGCTGAAACTGGCAAAGCAAAGAGGAAAACATATTTGCTTATGAGACTCACAAAGCATCAGTTCACTTAAGGGAGTCACAGGTCTTCCCAGTAATGAAATCTTAGAAAAATTTCCCTGTGGGTTCTAATGAAGAGACTACTATAGGAGGAAATGAATTACTTCTTCAGTATCCCTCTATATTAAATAGCATGGAGAATTAAATAGGAATGCTTCTTATAGCATCCAAGGCAGCTCAAGAGAAGTGGTCCATGAGGAGTCAAGACAATGGTGTCCCAGGTTGCAGCCCTAGATTCAGAAATAACTTAAAGTTTTTTAAATAGACCTATTTGTTCATTCAGTAAACATATGTTGAGTATTTTATGCATCAGGTACTGTGCTGGGAATTAGGGAAGAAGGAGTGATGAGAAAAATATAGTCCCTTCCCTCAGAGAATAACATACTCGTGGAGAGATAAAATAACTACAAACCCCTGAGATGTGTGCAAAATGAGATGACATCTAAACAGATTTTCAGCTCCATGACCTTATCATCTTCAGCTGCTTTTTCTCCATTTATTATAGCCGATCTAGTCTTATTATCACACACTACCGTGGTATTATTACAATCAGCATCGCCTCCAAATCTGTTTCACTAACCCAGACCTCTTCCACTAGCTTAAGCTCACCGACATAATTCTTTAACCTTACTGATATCTCCAAACCATCAACCACATTCTCATTATCCACCAGTCAGTTCTTTTTTTCCAATTTCCTTCTTATTCACTTAGATCACGTACTCTATAATTATAATCCCTTCCTTGGAAATTTGCTCTCCTTTATACCTCTCTCTTCTGCCACACTTGTCAGGAATAAAACTGAGGCTGGGGGAGTCCAGTTTATCCACACTTTCATTTAAAAAATAGGATATTACTGGAGGAAAGCGCACACACACACACACACACACACACACACACACACACACACACACAAAATATAGCTAACCAGTTTTACTTTAAATTCATGAGCAAAAGCCTGAACAAAACACTCAACTCTCCTCTTATGTCTCTCTAGTAACTTAGCTTTTCCAGTCTCATAATGATTATTTTATACCCTTTGCAGTCTCTCTCCTGAAACCTTCTTCAAATGTGAGCTAAACATGATTTTTTATAAGATTTTTTAAAAAATAGAATCCATCAGATAAAAATTTATGATCTTCCTCCTTACCAAATCCATATGTCTCCTTTTTCTGTAGCCATCGTCTCCATTTATCTTGTCTCAATGGAGAAAGCAGCACTCCCTCAACAAGGGCCCATCTATCTTCTGGAGCTCTGGAACCTGATCCCCGGCACCTTCTCGAGCAGTCCATTCTCATCGCTGCATTTTTCATTCTCTTGCTTGCTATTGGATCCTTCCCATCAATGCAAAAACATGCTAAAGATTTTCCCCTGGTAAAAACAAACAAAAAACCAAATCCCTCACCCAATAATCCCCTCCAGCTGCTAATTCAATCTCTCTCTCACATACAGAAAAAACCAAACAAACAAACAAACAAAAAAACCAAAAAACAAAAACATCCCTCTGTTCTTTCCTTCTTATAATTGACTCTAATTTCACTTCTGCCCAGTGAATCTTCTCTGTTAAGGTCATCCATGATCTCTGTGCTGGCTAATGTAATGGAATGTTTTATATTTCACCTTAGCCTCCAATCAGTCCCTCCTTGAAACCACCCAACTTCTACCCCGGCAGCACCATGTTCCTCCAATTTCCCTCCTACCTCAGTGATCCTCTTTGTGAAACTCATTTGCTGGCTTCTCCTCATCCACCAAGCTGCACCTTTGAGCTGTGTATCTCTGTATTCAACTGTCCACTTGACACACAAGTGTTGGAAGGACAGTGGGCTGTAGGGTGGTAAAGAGATGGCACCCTTATCGGGAGACTATTATAGAACTCTGAGCAACAGATGATGGTAGCAATGGATATGGAGAAGAGTGTGTTGACCCAAGAGATGTTTAGGAGAAAAAGCTATCTGGACTCAGTGATTGATAGATGAGGTAAGGGATGGGAGAAGTAGGAGTCAAAAATGACAACCAGGGTGTCATTTTCTAAGAGGGAGAACTCGGAAGGAAAATGAGTCTTTATATAATATGTCCTGTAGAAACGTTCCAGAAACTTGGTTTCTCACAACTGAGCCTTTAAGAAGAACTAGGCAGCAAGTAGAGGATTTCAGGTTTATTCCCCAGCAAAAAAAAAAAAAAAAACCCCCTGATATGTAGCTATTGCTCCTCAGAAACCACATGCTTTGATCATCTTTGACTTTCCGCAGTGCCCAGACTATGGCTCTTTTGTTCAGCACTTTATCCCCCAGTGCTGGCATTGCAACTGGCATACGACACGTGCTCAGTGAATGGTTATGGAAAAACTGAAAAAGGAAACATCATCAGCAACTCCTTATAAACAGCGAGAGACTGAACCAGAATGGATGCCTGTTTCCTGTAAAAAACGGAAATGCTAGTAGCAACTTTCTCTTATAGTTATTGTTAAGAATTGAATACAATAATACCTTAAAGTCTTAGAATATAGGACAATGCAGGACTCATAACAGATGCTCAAAAAACTTTTTAAAATTATTATTGTTATTGATACTCTTTTTTTCTAGGGAACATTCACTCTACCATGTGGAGGGGCCAAATGATTTTATGATTTCCTTTTAAGAAAACCATGAGACTTAAAGAAAGAAAGAATCTTGAGACTTGGCTAGGACTTCTGAGCCCCGCGGGGTTCAGTGTCGCAGGCACCTAAAGATCTGAACTCCACAAAGTACAGTCAGAGGAGGGACTTCACTCGCATGGCAGCTACCTTCCTATATCTCATTGTGAGCCCTCTTCAGAGGAAGCCAAGTCTGCTAACAGGGTGCTGAGCGAATGTTAAATGTTGCAGCTAAATTCCTTCAGAAGAGAATCCAAAGCTGCTGGTCCTTTGGCCACATCTTCCAGTGACATGAGTCCCCATACAGTACGAATTGATGGCTGCACACTCGCATTCAAAAGATAAGCACAGAAAGCACAGAAAAAGAGGCTACTCTTTGAAAATGAATCTATCATTCTCTTTGTATCCAGGAGGAAAGTCTGAAAGTCTCTGGATTAGAAGGATGCTCCAAAGCCACGAAATAAGCACCTGACAAAAGGAGGGCAGAAAGTATGCTAGACAAAAAAGACAGGGGCTGAAATTAAAATAGTCTAACTAGATTAAAGCCATTTCCACTATCCTTCCCACTGCTTTGTCCTGTCTAAACAGCCCCCTGAAGTACCTGGAAACACAGAGTCGACTGAGGAAGAGACTGCGACAAGGCTAGTCCAGTTGTTCAATGTACTGCAACATGGCAGAAAGGACAGTGCTTTTCCATCGAAAGAGTGATAACCTCCAGGGGCTGCCTTGTGCTCTAGAGTTTACAAAGCTCTGTAACATATATATGTATATACATGAGATAACGTTGGAGAAATACTTTCCAAATCTTTTTTTTTTTATTATTATTTTTTAATTTTCTCTTGTCCTATGGCTGCTCTCTCATGGAATCAACAGTATTCGTTCTTTCAAAGAAAGGGTAGACACAGCCTAGAACAAAGGAGTCATTCCTCCACTTCGAGTTCAGACTTCATTTGTTTATTCTATCCATGATAACAGTTTTCAAAGCCAAGATTTGTTGAAGGAAAAAGTGTTTTCTAAAATCTAAAATCTAATATCAAGAGTCATGTGGAGTTCTGAGCATAGAACTCTACCAAGCTACCAAGCCGGCTAGAACTTCTCACAGGTAGGGTGCTTTGAAGCTGTTACTGAGATGAAGCTTGGGGTATAAGATGTTTACTAGGCTCAGCATCTGTGAGGAAAAAGGGAGGAAGCAGGCTTTGGAAGTAGAAGTTGAACTTCGAGGCAAGTCCAAAGAAGCCTCAGCCAAGCCAGCAGGGAGCTCTGAAATGAACATTGCCCATCAAAGTTGTCAGAGTCAGGCTGGAGTGTCTGGGCTTCTAAGTCCCCACTTGCTTAGATGTGGGCTGCCCTAAGACAGGACTATCTCAGGTAAAGCTGCTCTCTGCAACTCAGGCAGTCCCTAGGGGCTGTGAGCTAGAGACCATCTGCTGACAGTACCCCCAGTGCTGGGGCAATGGGTCCTCCCTCGAGGGAGATCTGGGAGGCACTTGTACATGTCTCCCATAGTGGCCTTCCAGTTTGAGGAAGAACTGGAAAAAGAGGGAGGGAAGGGCTAAAAGTGAGATATGTGTGTCCTTGAGTTCTAGAACAAAGTCATACAGTTCTAGTTCCTTGGGACTATCTGTCTAAAGACGAGACAGACTGAATAGCCTGGCAATCCAGAAAGCAAGGGTCTCTTTGTCAGGGAAGTATGCAGACCATGCCTTCGGAGATTGATTTACAAAGAGCGACCACTATCACAGCCCCAACAAGTGTGGACTGCATGGCCATGTGTGGTGCACTAAGCTCTTTGCATTGCTGTTGTCAGTTTTTCTGGTCAAGGTCCCTACTTCTCCTCCAGCTCCAAACCACCCCCACCACCACCTCCACCACCACCACAACAGAGCTGTGACAATCTCCATCTCTGCTTGCTAAGGAAGGACTTCAGAGCACGTGAAGCAATTGGAATAGCCTATCCCAGCCTGGAGAGAATTACGAAGGACTTACTGGCTTTCTCTCTTCAGGACCAGATTCTCTTATGCTCAGTTCTTATGAGCTCTAGAGGTTTGGGCTCTTAGTTCCAAACCTCAGGGAGAAATTCTAAGCCCAGCAAATTCTGAAGAATCCCTGATGAATGCCTTTGTCCCTATCATTCAGAGTAAAGGAGGCATCAATCTCCCCACGTAGGTTTGGCAGCCTTCACAGAGCAGACTAAGGAAAAATGATGATGCTAAGTAAGACCCTGAGGGGGTTTATTATATTAAAGTAAAGAAAATAAATCTCCACACTCCAGCGTGTTTGAGTCAGAGCTCCCCCACTTCTGGTCTCACTTGCCATCCCCTCAGAACACCTCAATGAAATAGAGCTGGAGGAGAAAATGACAAAGCCAGACTGAGGCAGGCCCTTTTCCAGATCACTCAGCAAACCACTAAGTATGGAAACACTCAGGGAAGACTTTCATTTGAACTCTTAGAACAAAGACAAAGGAAGGCTAGCACAAATGAAGTGAGAGTAACAATATCAAAAAGCAGTCTAAAAGTAAAATTTCATTTTTTGTAAATATAGCTAATAAAAATCCCTGACCTATTAATCTTTTCCTCAGATGATGGCCTGCCCAATGCATTCAATTTCATTGAGAGCTAAGCCTCTCTGCCAAGTTCTGGCAACAAAAAATGTGATCACATAGAGTTACAATGCAGAGGGAAAAGGGATGAATATTTATATTCTAGGCCTATAATCACATAGCCTAAAAAGCATGTGGTATTATCCCCTTGTATTGAGTTTCAGAAAAACATGAAGGAGAGATATAACTAAGGTTAAACTAATTTTAAAATTATTTCCACTCTAAAATGTTTTTATTTTATATAGTATTTGATCTGCAAAACTTGTACTCCCTCTTAGTACTCAGAGAATTGGAATATGCCCACCAGTAAAAGAAAAAAAAAATTTTTTTGAGAAGACCAAGAAGGCCTTCTGGAAATTGAAAATATTTTAAATAATTTTCACTGACTTGAACCCACACAGCGGTGAATGAGACTAAACTGAAGTAGCTGCAAATTGGAAATGGTCAGTTGATCATATTCTAAACCAGGGCTCGACCTTGATTTTCTCTGGTAAACTCACTAAGGATGAGGTTGAAGGAAAGCTGGCAGCTACCTTGGGAACATGTTAACCATCGAAAGGAATGCTGCTCAACTCACAGCCGTGGCCGCAGCTCCAGCTAGCAACTCCTGTGATGGTGAGAAACAAAATATGACAGAGCTGGGTAGACTGAGCTGAAAGCTCCGCGTCATGAAGTTTCTCAGGCTACTCTCCTGTGCAAGCAGCCTGAGGGAGGGCGACTCATGAGACAGCAGCAATTGAGAAACTGAAGGCTCCCTTTAGCTATGCATTCATTCACATTCGACACTCACTCCACCCCTGCCTTCCCAGGTTGTTCTCAGCGTGGGAACAATCAATCCTTCACTTCATTAAGTGTTAACCCATGGGTCTCAACTCCGCGTGTGTAAATTATAAAAGCCAATGGCAAAATATGTGCACTTTTCCGGATGTGTAGTTTGTATATACTTTACATATGTATATATTACATGTTCATCTCATAAAAAGTTAAAAATAAAAAGGTAATATTGACAAGCTGGAGTTAGAGCATGGGAAGAGCTTTAGCCATCTTTTTCCTTCCTCTGCACAGTAGCAGAGGCAGCCTATGAAACCTTTCATTTAGGGTTGAGGGTGCAGATAATACAAGGCTGAGGGTGGTCAACATTCCTAGCTCTCATTCCATGGAGGAGAGTCAAAATAACTTTTCAAATGACAGATTTCACAGGGATCCTAATAGTAGATTTCCCTATTTTCCCTCCAACAGAAAGTTGGAAATCCCAACAATGTTTGAAGCATCAGCAGGTGGAGCTGGAGAGCTAATTGAGCCATTCAGAAAGGAGGCACTTCAGACAAATGCTTAGGAGCAGAGGGCATTTTGATGGGACAAAGGGCCAATTTATAAAAGATACTGTGTATTTGAGCGGGGGCGGGTGGGGGTCCTGTGGATGTTGTCAAGGAAAAATTATAGTGGAATTTCTTATTTATTTCATTTATTTATTCATTCAACAATAGTTATTAGATTCTCATCAAATGCCCAGACAGCCCTGTGTTGAACACCAGAAGTGCAGTAAGAAGTTAGACATGATTTTGCCCTCATGAAACTTACATCGTGAGGAGTTAACACAGCTTAGCAGGTAGGGATGTTCGTGCACTTTGGCATCAGACAAACCTTTGTCTACATCCTGGCTCTGTCAGTTAATTCAGAACCATGTAACCTTACATCTTAGGCAATTGCCCAATCTATCATCTATGAAACGGGGATAGCAATAGCCATCCCAGTAGTTCTCAACTTTCCTAGAATCAGCTGGAAAATTTTTGTAACTATCCATTCTGAGCCTCCCCCATAGATTTCGATTCAGTTGGGCTGGGCAAGTGCCAAATAGTAATTTTAAAAGCCACCAGTTACTTCTGTTGAGCAGCCAATGAGAACGACTCCTCCGTTCTCGAGGATTGGTGGATAACTGCACTGAATGATGCACGTGAAGGCCTCACGTTTAGTAAACATGTAACTGTTAGCTTTGATTCCCAAGCATAATAGCTGCTGTCTAACTCAGCCGAGGTCCAGGTATCTTAGAGAAGGCTGTTAACTTGACATTGGTCAGTGAGAAAGGAATTGCTGAAGATAATTCTGATAGTTTTGTTTCTTAAAAGAAAAATGACTACCAATCCATAACTTGCTCAAAAACCACATTTACAGTAATTTTAAATGGGTTAGCTTACTTGGCTATTTCAAGAGATGGCTTGTTCTGGAACGTCTTCGTTCATTTATTTTAATGCTACCATTCAGAGTTTAATAATGTTTAATACTAGCAAGTGCTAATAAAGAGAGGAATTGAGACAATATCTTAGAATCATATCTAGCCCAGTCCTTTCATTTTACAAATGAGAACAAGGAAGCCAGTGAAGTGATTTTTCCAAGATCAAATATTCAACAGCTTCGTAGTTTTGTTTTGTTCACTCGGCATGAACTTATGAACAATTTTGCTGCATGCAACTTTACGTAATAGATGAATTTCCCATTGGTTGTATGTAAATAGAATCTTTGTAAAGTAAACCATATGTTCAATGTTCTAAAAGAACTATCTGGTTTAAAAAATAAAACTCTAAATCTTTTTGGTTGAAAACAAAAAATATTTTCAAGATAGAGACAGGAGTGGCACGGTTCTTTAATCTTTCCAAATCTCCACATAGAAACAGGAAAGCAATCAGATAGCAAACCAAAGACCCATGGATAGCATTTCAAATAAAATTGTGTCAAATACAAACACAAATAAGTGGGGACAAACCACCGTCACAACACCAAATGCATGCATGGTATCAGCTTCTATGCAAGAGAAAGCACAAGAAAGGCGCAGGGAATATTGCCAACATGAGAACAGGGGATCCCAAAATAACATCAGGTAATTGCTGAAGTACAGCAGGGCTACTGTACTACAAAAAAAATTTGGCTCAGTCAGTTCAATAGCAGGTGAGTATAAGGGGTCGCAATAAGGCCTGACATATATAAGCTCTCAAAACTGATCAACCGGGGACCGCTTATAGGATGGCGCCAACGATTAGAGATTTGAAACTTCATTTTGAAACTTCTAGTCATGGAATAAAGGCTAAGCTGGATAGCGAAAAGAAAGACAGAGAAGTTCCCAATAAATGTAGGAGGGGAGAACAGAGCCAGTAAATCTCACTACAAGAAAACAATAGAAGAGGGATCTCTGTGAATTGAGAAACTCTATACTGAACAACACCTTATTCTAAAAGTTCAGGCAAAAAATCATTTCACATAAAAGCGAGGGAAAGAAAGCTGTGGAGGCCAAATCCCACACAAAGTTACTATAAGAATAAAAGCGAAGGTGCAAAATAGCATCTCTTCAGACAGTGAAAGCAACCCAGAAGCAATAGGCATCCTTAGCAATGGTCTTGATACACTTTCCAATTAAAAAAACTAAGAGGCATTTTGGATAAATGGCTGGTTTCATGTATAAGAAGACTCTGGAACATCTTTTTATATCAGGTGGTGAGAAAGCTATCAAAAACTATTAAGATTATGTCATAGGCCCTCAGAAGACAACTTGAAGAAGCTCCCATCAGCTAAAGATGAGACTATTTGAGCTTCAAAAAGGATAATAATTGCGAGTGAAACCCATCAAATACATTTAAGTACATTAATTCATAATAATTTTAAAAATCTCATTGGTTATATTTGGAGGAAAACAAAGAATTAATTACCTTGAAAACTGATAAAAGAAAAAAAATCAAGCATGTATTTTGTCTTTTCTATATAAACTGGTATCTTTGGGTACCCAAAGAAATCATCTAATTGTAAAATACCTCAAGTAATAAATAAAGAAGAAATTATAGAATTAGAATGCCACCGTTTTGCAACCTCTAAAGAACAAATGGATTTAGGTAATGAGCATGAAAGGCTGGCTGCTAATGTCACAAAGAGAGAGACAAGCAGACACTGTGTGCTTCTGAGGAAAATCACATCACCACCTACAGTCTTGCCAAAGGGGCAGAAATGAGTCTGATCAAAACTCTGCATCCAGCTGCCAATTAACAAAAATACATAAAACAGAGGACCATATCGAGCTATAATATAGAACACAACCAACAAAATCTGGGAAGCTCTATAGATCAAATGCCCTGGGGTTTTTCAACAGATAAATTATAAAGAAAAAAAGAAAGGAAGGAGGGGAAACCTACTTAAACAACTTTTTTAAAAAGGCTAAGCTATGTTATCCTAAAGATGCACTCAATTAGGAATAGGTGATAAATTGGTAAACACACACACACACACACACACACACACACACACACAAACACAAAAATGATTACAAGTCAGGGCCTGGGGTTACTTTCAGAGAAAAGGAGTTGAGACTGAGTCACATGAAATGGGTTTCTTGGGTGGCTGGAAAAATTCTGTTTCTTGACCTGAGGTGTTTACAAAGGAGTCCATCTTATAAAAATAAAATAACAATAATAAAAATATAACATTATAATAAACTATACCATTATTTTGTGTGGCTTCCTTTATGTGTTTTATTTTCCATCGAAAACCTTTTTAAGATCCTTTGCAAAATAAAGAATAAACATACAAAGCAAATCTAATTAGCCTCCTAAATTCTCTTTTTTTGGTAAATCTATTATACAGTTTGTTATTATACATTATATATTATACT
>NW_011888800.1:12145799-12147942 GCF_000151845.1 Pteropus vampyrus
GTTAAATAATGCCCAAGGTCATACAGCTAGTAATTAGCAATGCTAGGACTCAAACCAAGTGGTCTGGCTCCAGAGCCTGGGATATTAGCTACATGTTACAATATTGCCACAAGTTCTAACATCTTGGCAAGTCCTGTAAATGGTAGGGCAGGGAAGATAGCGGTCTATATTTAAACACTTCCTGCCTTGTCAAATTTGCATTTTAGATAACAACCTCTGCAGAGAGCACAGCTAATTAATGATCAAATGCTCTGTCTCCTTAATAGTTTTTGAAGCTGTTGATTCTTCTCCATCTCCACTGCCACTGCTTTGGTTAAGGCACCCTCATTTCTCCACTAGATTATTGCAGTAGCCTTCTAAGTGACCATCCTGCCTCTAGCCCTAATTGCAGATCAAGATAAAAAGCCAAAATAGAAACATAAAAGAGTACCAAGCCAGCCACAGAATTCACATAACACATGCCCCCAACAACTTCTAGAAGCAAGAGCTGGAGTGAGAGAAGTGGAGGCAGTTACAAAACTCGAATTCTTACAAATTTAGATAAAGACAAGAGCAGAGCCAGCATGGAGGCATGAATTAAAACCACTCCACAAAGCGGAGCTTCCTGGATCTACCCTCAGGGACTGTGGGCCAGGGAGAAGCTGTAGACGAGGATTATCTGCTCTCCTCCCTATCTCCTCCAGCCTCCTGATCAGAGAAGCTTGGCTGGCTCCAATCACCCGCCTTCCTGTACTGGCCTTGCTGAAATGTGCCCTGGGCAGGGCATTGGGCAGGAAGGAGACTCCTCACATGATTCAGCTTAATCCTCCTTCCCTCCCTTCCCGAAGCTGCCCACTGCAGTAAGAGCGCAGCAGAAATGCAGGCAAAAGGGGGTCCACGGTGGACAAGAAGGGCCCTGCTCCTTGGCATCCTCTGGGCTACAGCACACCTGCCTCCTCCAGGTGCCTCCCTGCCCCAGCGTCTCCCAAGGGCCACAGGTAGGTGGAGACTGGGGTTAGCTACTCACTGCTGCTGCTGCTGCTGCTGCCACATGTGGATGAAAGAACAAAGAGGGAAATTTTACTTGACTCACTTTTGCTTCCATTTGTACTTGCTCTGATTTTTAGCATTTGGAAGGATATGAAACACTTTTGATCTCTCAAATAAGTTCTCAAAGATGGGTCTGAAATAACTCACAGACATCACGAAGCAGGAAAGCCTCCAGTTTTTATTGTTAGAGACAAGAAGAAAAAAAAATGTTTCACCTTAGAAATTCTCTCTGCCAACAGTCAACGATTCTTTACATGTCTGTGGACGACTTAGGCTCTGAAATGGGAAAACGAAATGGTACAGATATTAGAAATCTTTATAATCAGAGATAGTTTCTACCTGAGGAAGAAGAGCGATTAAAAATTCCCTTTTAGAAATGAAGCAGACAAGGAAGAATGATTTCATGATTTTCTCTTTTTAATTCTTCCACTACCATCAGCTTATTTCATTAAAACACCTCTTTAGGGTCCCAAAGTCTAATTTTCTAAGGACCTAAAACTATATCATATTCAAAAGTGCTTTATACATTTACACCAGGGTTCTAAAGATTTCACCCAGAAATCCCTCACTTACAGCTTTCTTAAGTAATTTCTCTTTGTGGGCTTGGAATGTGTGACTTCAACATCCTTCAAACATTCACCTCTTTTTCCTTACCAGGAAATAGCTCCCAGTGTGTTATTTCTCCCTCATCGGAGTTTCCTGAAGGGTTTTTCACGAAACAGGAGCGTGCAGATGGAGGCATCGTAATCTACTTCCTAATTATCCTTTACATGTTCATGGCCGTGTCTATTGTCTGTGACGAGTACTTCTTACCCTCCTTGGAAATCATCAGTGAATGTAAGTGGCTGGAAATCTCCCCTGAAACCTTCCAGAATAGTTGTACCGCACACACATATGTCTGTCTTTGAAATAGCTGCCTTTGAAATTCTGTTCATCTCAACTGGTTGCCGAATTCGGCTGCTAGAAATTAAGCTCAGTTACTGGTTTCTGAAAATAAGATCTACCATTTCAAGCCCATCGGTTCTATCCCTTCAGTCATGGACAGAATTCTGAGCATAGACCTTTCCTTGGTGCCCTAGCCCCCAAAATCAGAATATCAGTGATGTTTTATTCC
>NW_011888800.1:12149387-12175294 GCF_000151845.1 Pteropus vampyrus
ATGGATCTGTTTCTATACTCTCAATTCTGTTGTAGTAATCTATTTGTTCATCCTTGTGGCAGTACCGTACTTTTAATTAGAAAAAACAAATAACTTATGTAATTATATAAATCTAAGAAACTTAAAATTCAAGGTATTATATCTCACCTAGAAACTTTCTCTTTCTGGAAAATAAAATAATCACTTAAAAAAATTTTTTGCCTTCACATTTCCAAACAATGACTTGATTGAAGAATAAATCCATCAAGGATTTTGCTTATAAAAAATTTCTCTTGGGAGTGGTAAATAAATAACTTTTCTAGCCCTACAGAAACTAATGCATTAAAGTTTAGATTGCTACTACAAAAAAAATCTTCATTAAATGACTTCATAGAATATCTATAATAATCATTTTCACCATGCCACCTGTGGAATTACTTTGAAACATCATCAAAAACATGCATTTCTCCGGTGCATTGCTCTTTGCTCTGAAATAGAGTGCAGTAGCTATTCTGGATGTGTGATTGATGGATGCTATGCCACTGCCAAATCTTCTTCAGCTGCTAAGTATTGACCCTGCTCTTGAGTATTGAAAATATTGGCAACAAAATGAGATAGAAATAGTGCTAGCTCAATTCATTTCCAAATACTTATAAATTAACTCTGTCATTTCTCTTCTCAAGGTCTAGCGTGGTCTCTTCCAAATAGGATATTAGCAGTAAAAACCGATCTCCCTGGAATTTGTTTACGGCCACAGAAAAGTCTGCAAATGCTTTACATTTCCCCATAGTTCTTTATTGAGCAATGAGTTACAATAGTTTTACCCATTTTGTCCGCTAATAAATATTATCCTCAAAACAGTTTACTGAAGTGTTCCGCAATGTAATTGAGTGTTATTATTTATTTATTTGTTAGTTACCGTAAAACAATTATAGAAAACGAAGCATGGTTTTAAATTAAATATACATGCTTTCATTTAGCCTTCACAAAAACCCTACAAAGTAGGGACTATTAGATTGATTTTACTGGTGAGAAAACTGAGGCTAATTCCTCAAGACTACACAGTACACAGCATAGCTTTGTTCTCTCTAATGCCAAAACTGAAGAATGTTCTCATAAGATATAATTTCGCGCATCCTTGTTTGAGATTAGCTGCCATAATATGGTTGTTTCCTGTTCTATTTGAATAATCTTAAAAGATGTTTTCTTCCCAAAGGCACTGAAAATTTTGACAAATAAAAGAACAGGAAATACTCATTGTACCTATGGAGGAAATTTATTACAAAATAAAATAATTCACTTTAAAAAATCAGTTTAGACTTTTGGCAACCTATTGAGTGTTGGAAACTAATAAACACGCATAATAAAAAACCCTGAGACCTACACATTTTGTCTAAGATGTACATGAGATCTTAGGTACATATGATGTACATAGTATAGCACTGTGGAATCAAATCATCAGGTATGATGCAATGACTTTCCTCAGGGTGCATGTTCTGAATCCCAGCCTAGAACACAATGGTAGAATTGACAGGCTCCTAGCTTACCCCAGCCTCATCACCCCATTACCTTTTCCTCGTTTAGCCAGCAGAAGAGTCATCAGCAAGGTGAGGACTGGAACCTCTGTGCAGGAGACAAAGGAGGTAGAGAGCAGAGCCTCTTGCTGACACCCTGACCAGGCCCTAGCCCAGGCAAGTGAGAGCTCCTTCTCTATAGCTATATATGTTGGCCTGGCAATTTCCCCTAGAGTTGCCACCACCTTTCCCTTCTTGTTCTACTGGTGATCATGAAAATCTCTCAACCTCTCCTCCCCCCACATAACCCTCTGTCAGCAGTGGAAAAGTAAACACATACCCCTAATCAGACAAACTGAGACATTGTGCTGTCATCTTAACTGTGTAGAACCAATATGAGAAAATGCTGTTGCTATACCCTCTTCCTCTAATTCTATCTTCTTTTTTCACCCGTTTAGGTTCTATAGGAAAAGAGGCTAAGGGTGTTTCTTTAAACAGAGAGGGCTGAAGTGAAATGAATCCACATTATAGAGGGAATGAAAATCATACTCTAGCTGCTCAGGGCATTTACCTTGGGCAATAAGACCTGGTTTCTGTGGTGGGAAACAGATCAGAGATTCGGGCAAAGGGGTTAATAGATGTTACCAGAGGAAGAATATTATCTGAGATAAGTGAGAGCTAAGGGAGCTAGAAATAATGGCTAACGAAAAAAAACTTATGGAGAACTCCCTCATTCCCACCACTTGTGCTTCTCTAGACTTGGGTGGACACTCTAGAGGGGTGTGTGTGTGTTTCTGTGTGTGTCTGTGTGTTTATCTGTGTGTGTGTGAGGCAGAGACAAAGACAGAGAGAGAGAGACAGAGAGAGAGAGAGACAGAGACAGAAAGAAAGACAGAGAGAGAGAGAGAGACAAAGAAAGACAGAAACAGAAAATTCCAAATGACAATGAGAAAGGAAGGAAAGCCTCTGTGGTCTCTGCTCATTTTTGTAAGCCTGACTTATGAAACTTTGTCTAAAATTCCCGTGCTTGTTTTGTGAATTTACTTACATTACCTTGTACTCATATCCAGTATTGTCTGCTCAGGGCTTTTCCTTCTTTGTTTTACATCTCTATCGAATACTTGCTGAATGGTCTATGACAATCCTTGCTCCAGTCCTTGGAGGTGCTGGAGGGGGAGAATGCCATTTTATGCTATAATGCCATACTGCTATTGGGAGATGGTTGAAAGTATCCACCTTGAAGCCTGACACGGCCTAGGCTCAAATCCTAGCCCCACCATTTACTAGATTTGACTTGGGGTGAAGTGCTAAATGTCTCTGCCCAAGCTATCTCAGCTGTGCAGCAAGGGTAACTGGAGCTCTGAGTTCATAGAGCTGTGTGCCAAGTCCATGAGGAAATACAAGGGCTTTCACAAGGACCTAGCACATAGTAAACATTCGCTAAGTTCATTATTACATAAGAACAGACTACAAAGATTAGAATTCTTTATTCAAGAAGGATGAAAGTGAAGAAACTCACGGTGGATATGAATATGTTTGGGGCACATACCAAATCTAGGGCACATCTGTGAGAGCTTGAAAACCAAGTTTAAGGCAAATAAAAGCAAGCACTACTTCACAAGGTAGGAGGTAAGTTTATGAAACTCGTTCTTTTATTTGATCTAATAATCCATGCGGCAACTTTAAACAGTACCTTAAACATCTCTGAAATATTGTTCAGAGTTCCTTTTATTTCTTTTACATTAAAATTCATACTGTTTTATTTCATCTTTAGCAATCTTTTATTCTTTAAAAGTGGTATCTTTAAAGTATATTCAATTTAACTATAAATTAATATTGTATAAATTAAAGATATAAACTACATTAACTTATAGCCAAAATAGGACTATTATTTCTCACTTCATTTTAGAAACGCAAAAGTTCAGTATAAAGCCAAAACAAATCTTTTCATGTCCTTTTGATATGTAATGAGAATCTCCAAATCTTTGGTTTGCTTTATATGTATATATACACATAAAGGTTTCACTGTTCAGAGAAACCTTTTTTTACCTTTTTTCCAAGCTATCTACCTAAAAAACAGAGAATCCCTTAAGATTAGGCACTTGATATAGCCCAAAGTCCTCATGAGCTAACTATGAAACGTTTCTTTTTAAATACTACACTAGTATATTATTCAGTTAGAAATTCTAATCCCCGCACCCTACTTTTGAGGTACAACATGTCTTAAGTGAGAATGGTCTTAAAGTACAGAGAAACGTATTCAATACTTTCTGTTAAAAATTTATTTTTATTCGCTCTGCTTAGAACTAATATTTGCCCACGTTCTACTTTATGTTTCAGAAATAGACAATAAGAAAGAAATACAAGATTTAATTCCAGGTGGATTTGGTTCTAAATTGATAAAATTGAAGGATGTCAAATAATCCTGTGAGTATGGCATTTGGATAGCCTACAGTTCCAGGGATTGTTTGATTCTTAATCCTTGTGAAATTTACAGAGGCAAAGCCTTCCCAAAGAGCAAAATACCTAAGAATAGTGTTTCTTCTCTGCCACACAGGCCCTCATCCTCCTCTTAAGAGCATTTTCATCGTCTTTGTTTTTCTTTTCTCTCTGATTCCGATTGTGGTCTCCTTGGATAGCATCTAAATTTATTCCAGATGTATGGATCTAAATAAGTGCCAAGGCACCTGGATATTACCAAGATACTATTGCTGGAACAGGCAATGATGATGATAATAATAATTATAAAGTTATGTTATTAATCTCTTCACTTTACCTACATGGATAACCAAAAGAGCAGCTTTTTGAAGTCAAAAAAATCTAGGTACCTATCCTATCTCTATAGTTACTAACTCTGTAACCTTGGGCAAATTATGGAGCCAAAACTCAGGTAATAGTGAGGTTTGGAGATAAAATGTCGTGCACATGCTTTATGTGATAGGCTTAAGGCAGGTGGAAATTCATTGTAATGTTACAACTGTTAGATTGGGGGTTGGGAGAGTCCTTCTTTTTCAGTGGAAGAACCAAGCATTTAAAAGCATTATACAGGGTTTCAGGATTTATTCCATTATAGCTCAGACAAAATATGAGGTGGTAACCATGAAGTACTCAAATGTTTTTATTTATTGTTAAAAACCTCACAGAGCATATACATGCAGTTGTACACGAAGAAGCAGGCATTTATTCCGATGCTAACTTACTCAAAATATTTCTAGAAACATATTCTAAATCAATGTCAGACGACTTTTGCAAAAACTTTGGATTGCTGTCACAATTCATTTTGGATCCTAAATAGAATTACTCAGCATGATTATTCACTCTAGTCACAAGACTTGGGTCTGAATGACTTTTGATTGCTTCTAAAACTCAAATCCATTCACAAAGCATGAAGAGTTGCTATCATTGAGGACTTTTTAAAATTGTGCCAGACGATACCTAGTTGTATATAGCCTATGCTTGTAACTCTATTAAAATGTGCAATGTGAAAAGGACTGGGAATACATTAAAATGATAGCAGTGATTAAAATATAATCATGAGAGTATAAGTGACTCGCTCCCTCTATTTTTCCCTTCCATTCTCTAAATTTTCAATAATGTTGTTTTTTTATTATAAAAAAAAATTATTTAACATAAAAAAGTGGTAAAGTCTTAAGGCATAGAGTTTTTTACTCTATGTGTTGAGTAAAAACATGATAATTGTGTAGCCCAACCCTTCATTTTACAGGTAGCAAACTATAAGCCTTGTCTGAATGACTTGCTAGAGTCTCATGTTAAAGTACTGGCAGGGGCAGAAGCCAGGTCTTCATTTTAGTTTAAAACTCTTCCAACTACGTTATATTTCCAGAAGTGGATTTTCGAAACCTGTTATAAACTTTCCAACATGGCATCCTAGAAGAGAACACGCTTAAGGAAAATTCTGATGAGTTTTAGTTCATTACCATAAAGTTGCATTTTATATAAAAAAAATGTAATGATATCTAAACTTGCAAAGAAAATTCACCTTGAACATTTCTACAATATCTTGAAGGAAATGGGATTATCCCTTTAGAGTAATAGAGAGAAAGGAATTAATAGATCTGGGGTTGGGGGCGGGGGGAGTGCAGAAGAAACCCAGAACAATTTATCTTTAATAATAAACTATAGCAGAGAGAAATGCTACCCAAAGGTCAGTGAAGACAAAGCTAGTCTATACTAAAGTTCAGAAATATAAACCATTTTTAAAAATATGCTTAGAACCTTAAGATATAACTTGTTAAAATATCTTTGAAGTTTTACACATCCATCGATGTTTTTTCCTTTCATAACTCAATTAGAGCCCCTCGAATAGCAACAAGCTTTACTTTTACTGCCTTTTGATAGTGAAAGTGTTAGAAAGGGCCGCCTATTTTCCTACCTGGCAACAACTCAATAGATCGTTCTTGAGATTGCATTTTTCTAATGAAGCATTCTTCAGCTGGCATTAAATGAAGATTAGTCGTTCACTCTTCAGTTGCACCAAGTTTGGACAGTTACTTCAAGATAAAGCATGTTGTTCGTTTTCAATTTCTTCCATGTTATTTAGCCCCGATTTTATTTGAGAAGAGAATTCACAATCATATCCAATATTACTAAATTTCCACGCTCTCTAGAATAAGCTGAAAAACCTCCCCCAAAGAAGGGATGAAATGGGGGCAGTTACATGCCAGTGCCATGAGACAGGGAAGAAAATAATTCAATCACCCACTATGTTATAATTGACCTGCCTAAGTGCCATTCTTATATTGGGTTTCTGTGGAGAAATTGAAATAGCACTGGACTTAGAACCAATATACTCAAGGTTTATGTTTAACTCCTTATATTTAAGATCTTTACTATACATGTAACTTTGAGTTACTTTACCTCCTGGACCTGTTTCTTTATCTGTAAATTGGAAATACCACCACTCATATGTGAGGATAGTGGAGATTATTATGTACATGAGAGTAATAAATTATGAATGTAAGATATTATTTGCTTCACATCTAAAATGAAAAAAAAAAGTTAATCAGAGCAATATGCTTTATCTTATTCTATTTTAAGTTTTACACTCAACTGGCCTTACTACACATCATATATATATATATATACATATATATATATATATACACACATATATATATAAAAATTACATATAATTATATATACTATATATTACACAAATCAATATATATACACACATACATATATAAATCTCAGTCTCAATAAAAGAAATACTATGCAATATAAGTTACATAAATCATTACTTCTCTCCCTTCATTAGTCACTGCAGGTAGATTATCAAGTGACATGACCAAAAGCCAAAAGTGTGGAATAGGATAGAGGGTCTGGATTAGATAGATCATCAACTATCCTGAGAGGACTTTTCACAAGGAAAGGCCTAACAGGTGGCAAAACAGCTCAGACTAGAGCTAATTGGGCCTCTGAGACCAACTAATCCCACAAGGATAAAAAAGATGACTGGGGCTGGTATCATCAACAAACAGTATGTGCATGGCTTTCCAAGCACTATACCTTTCAGAATAAAAGTCAAAGTCCTTAGTAGGATCCACAGGCTTTACATGTTCTGGCCACTTATTACCTTTAACCTTATCATATACCATTCTCCCTTCACACAGGTCCAGATATTCTGGCCCTTCCTCTGTTTCTCGGACACATGGGCTAGCCTCCACCTCAGAACCTTTGCATTCACTCCTTTGGCCTAGACTACTCTTACCCCAGGTAGATGGATGGCTAACTCCCATACTTTGAAGTTTTTGTTCAGTTACTGTCTCAGCGAAGTCCTTTCCAATTACCCAATCTAAAATTACAATTCTTCCTCCTTGACATTTTATATTCCCTCTCCGTGCTTTTCCTCTTTGTTTCTTCTAACATAGGATATATTTTGCTTATCCCATTTCCTCTTACTAGAATTGAGGCTCCAGACGAACAGAAACCTTCGTGTTTCATTACTGCCATATTTCCCAGCACATAAAAAAGCATCTGGCACAGTAAGTTGTCAGTAAATGCAACTATTATCTATGGCTGCTTAACAAGTCACCCCAAAACTAGTGGCTTAGAACAACTATCATTTTATTACCTTTCGCAGCTTTCGGGGTTTACTCAGCTCAGCTAGGTGGTACTTGCTTGAGGTCTCTCATGCAGTTATGGTTGGAAGAAAGGGCCAGATCATCGGAAAGCTCCCTCCCTCACATGCTGGTGCCTGGGATGAGGAGATTCAAAATATAGGGGATGAAACAGCAGGTGTTCCTCGGGCACCTCTATTTCTATATAGGTCTTCGTGAGGTCTCTCCAGTATGAGGGTTTTAAGGTAGCTAGACTTTTTAATGGTGGCTTAGGACTCTAAAACAAATATCCCTAGAAAGAGAACGCGAGGAAGACTTGCCACCTTTTATGTCCTAGCCTTGCAAATATTATGGCTCTGCCATAGTCTGTTCATCAAAGCATTAGTCATGAATTAGTCATCTAGGCCCAGGAGGAGATATAAACATAAACTTCACCCTTTTTTTTTTTTATAGGGAATGTAGAAGTTCTGGAAAAATCATGTGGGCAGAAATACTGTAGCCCGCGATTGTAAAATATAATCTGCTATGCCAAGAAAAAACAAAACAAAACAAAACAAAACAAAAAAACAGTAAAGTCAAAGGCAGATGTCCCAGCAAAGAAGTAGAACATGGGATGGACCTGAAAATGAGAAACAAGTTATGGTCCCCACAGGCAAGTGTAAGAAAATATTTACCAAAGGAGACACTCAACCAGGTGCACCAGAATTTGAGGGTACCGGTAAGACTAAAGTGCCAAGAATCAATGGGTATAGTAAACAGTAAACATCAACAAAGGATTGCTATCGAGAGCCTTGGAAACCAGAATTTTAATCCTAATTTTAGCACTAACTTTGTGGCCTAGGGTAAATAACACCCAGTATGCTACCTCTATCGGCTATTTTTTAGTCTCCCAGTAAACCCTGTTTGAGGATTTCTGATGAAACTTTGTCTTGACCTTGTCAAAGCAAGGTAGTTTCTTCAACGTGGCTTTCTTCCCTACCCATAGTAGGTACCTTAGCTCTAAAATTGAAAGGGCCAAAAATGTCTTAAGACCCTCATCCCATCGATCACTGAGGATAATGGATCTGCATGCTTGTAAATCTGGGGATACAAACTATTTAAATAGTATTTTCTTGTATTTCTTGCTCCAGAGTAGTTTTAATGGTTCCATGTTTTAAACCAATAGGCTGTAATTATACAATAGTCAATCTTGTTTTTAACCAAATTCCTCTCATTTGTATTTAGACAAGTTTGAATTGCCAATTTGTGAATATACAACTTGATTCGGCTCTATTTATAAATGTTAGAAACTACCAACGTTCACTCTTTGTCAAGTTGGATCGACTCCTGAATTAGGCTTTCTCGGGTCCTACTAGAGCACTCTTGACAGTGTAGTTTTCAGTCATGCAGTTGCTACACACCTACAAGCCCTACGGCTAGAAAGGGATCTTTTCTGGGCCCCAAACGATCCCATCTTGGCACTCAGAATACTGAGTTGCAGCAGTTTCTACAGAATTAAGAAATAAAATCATAAGGAAAGATACTGGATTCCTCTATTTCTTAACCTGCATGTTTTACTTTTCCAGTCGAAGTCAATATTAATGCTTTTCTGTGAAGCTATGGCTTTGAATATCTACTGAATTTAAAGACATAACTCTTTCACTTGTCGTTTTAGTAGGCATAACATAATTTTATTTGTCTTCAGCCCTTGGATTGTCCCAGGATGTGGCAGGTGCAACTTTCATGGCAGCTGGCAGTTCAGCTCCTGAATTAGTTACTGCTTTCCTAGGTAAATATTGCTCCTTGTATTTTTTTACTATCTCGATGTGATTTTATCTATTTCAAGTCAACACTAACTTACCTACTATCTTGCTCATAGGTGTATTTATCACAAAGGGAGATATTGGCATCAGCACCATTCTTGGATCTGCAATTTATAATCTCCTTGGCATCTGTGCAGCCTGTGGCTTACTATCTAATGTGGTAAGAAAACTTTATTTAACAAAACTTATTGTCTTGACAAATATAAGAACGGTTTTATAGAATGGAACAAACAAGGCAATAGTAGTGTGTTCAATCAAATTTATTAATCAGTAGAAAAACAACATGTATTCAATTTTAAGTTAACCCACAAATAGCTCTTGGTCAAATTTATGAAAATCAGAGGTTTAGAAACAATTTTGCTTAAAATTCCTTTTTCTCTAAGCAATATGCAAAAGATAACAATATTTAGCTACAAATATACAAACAGTTTTAGTATTACACTAACCATGTACTTGAAGTTACAGTGTAATGGAAACAGTAAATTATTATTTTACAGGTTTCAACGCTATCGTGTTGGCCTCTATTCAGAGACTGTGCAGCATATGCGATTAGTGTAGCGGCAGTTCTTGGCATAATATTTGACAACCAAGTTCACTGGTAAGCTTGAAATATTTGTTATTCTTATGTAAAACACAATTACAGAGATGATTTTATGAAATTCTGATGGTTTAGTAATATTTTTTTTTCAGGAATATTCAGTCATATCTCAATTATGTGCCACTTTACCATTTCTAGTGGGTCTCTGAGCTAAAGTTCCTCATAATTGCTGATTGGGTTCTCCTCCCTTCCTTGCAATTTTTTTAGTCAGGTCAGTCTCCTTATTAATCACTGGATAATAGAACCCTTTCTTCTCCCCAGTGACCAATCAAAAAAGTCTCCCAACTTCTGTTGCTCATTAAAGTCTTAACAGTTGGCTTTTTCATCTACTGGGTTCACCATGCCTCAGTTAGAAGTGGTCATGGTCACAAGACTGGAGAGAGATGATGAAGTAAAAGAAGTTCCTTGAAATTCCTCCAACTTTCTCTTTGAGATTTATTTTGCAAGAACTATAGCCTTCTTCCTCTAAGAATCAACAATGTTTAGGTTTCAATGTTAAAAATTGTTTGCTTTGTAATCTCCATGTGCCCTACATCCCAAGAAAATTAAAAAGCAGGTGACTTAGTGAACAGATAATTTTTTTCAGTTAATATGCAACAGGTATCTATTTGATGTTTATCCCTATGCTAAGAATCATAAGGCATTAAGAAATGTAAAACATACAGCCACAGAAGCTGTGCCTTACACAATGCCAGAGGACACCAGAAAAATAGAAAACAATGTAAATGGCATCCCTCTGGAGTACAACTTAGCAGTGCTGCATAATACCTGCTATCAAGAAACTTAAAATCTAGCAGGGAACAAAATTTCTAAATTAAATCCTTCTGAGATCAGTCTGTCTCCCAAAGAAAGAATACTGGCTACGGTAGGGATGCTTCTGGGACTCAGGAGCTGTCTGTAAGGGATCAATGACTGTGATCACATCCCTCCACTGGGGAATTCAAGAACTCTGCTTCCAGCTGGAGTAGAGATTCACTAGCTATAAAAAGTAAATGCAAGGTTCAAATGTGATGGTATTAGCTCATCACAATTCTTTAAATAGGAAACTGGAGAGCAGGAAAATAGTTCTCAGAGCCTAAGGTATAATTTTATTTTTGAAAATATCTGTTTTCTTGTGAATTCAGTTACATTAGAATAAAATAAATAAAATTAAAAAAAAAATCTCTGTATAGCAAACTGAAAATCCCCAGTCAAAGCCTAACATATTCTGAATATTTTATACAAAATTCCTACACCGGGAAGTCTGAATAGACACAGCTGAAATGAACTAACATGCTATATTCTTTTATAATTATTATCTATTTGGGGAATGTATTCTGCCAATGAACTGAGATGAGGAATGCCCATCACTATCTATTTCTTTCACTTTAATTTTGAAAATATACAATTATTTTCAAAGCATTTTTATGCCTACCATTTGGAAGGAATCTATAAATGAAGACGAGTTTACGATCCCTGTTTTTTTGAAATATAGAAAGGACAGTGTCAAGATTTTAACAATAAATTTAAAATAACACTGTAACCAAGTCTGGACACAGCTACAAAATCAAAATATAACTAGAAATATTTGTTCTATTGCTGCATTAAGAATTAAGCACATATTGCCCCAAAGCTGTTAACTCTCAAATAACTTTCATTTTTAATTAAAAAGCACAAATTTCTCTAATTTACAGGTATGAAGGAATTTTACTGCTTTTGATATATGGATTGTATGTTTTGGTGCTGTGTTTTGACATTAAAATTAACCAATATATTATAAAGAAATGCAGTCCTTGCTGTACCCGTCTCGCCAAAGCTATGGAAGAGAGAAGTGAACAAGAGCCACTGATGGGATGGGAAGATGAGGGTCGACCATTCATCCGTCGGCAATCAAGAACCGATAGTGGAATATTTCATGAAGATTCTGGCTACTCCCAGCTTTCTATAAGTTTACATGGTCTTAATCAGGTTTCTGAAGGTAATAACCACATCCTGCCCACTATTAAGTCTATTCACTAATGAAACTTAACCTCATTTCAGTCAGCAAGTACCATATAGTTACTATGTAAAAAACACTGAAGATTAAGAGATGATGAAGAGGCAGTCCATATCCTTAAGAAGCTTCCAGTATTGTAGGAAATAACAGATTAACTCAAATATGAAGGTTTAAGTACTTAGAGAAAGAAATAAAGTGTAACTGTGTTTCCTAAATGGGATAAATTATATAAACTTTAATGAGGATGGTTACATAGGAAAGATTATCAGAAGGGAGAATTTAAACTGAGCCTTGCAGAATGGTAAGATTTTAACTGATGACCTAATTTATAACCAATAAGTAATGGCTGCTAAAGTCGTTATTAGGTAAATGATGCAGAGGTAAGAGTAAAGTATATTCTATGGTTGACACCAAGGAAATAAGCAAAAGATCTGTTCAAGTACTAGCATAACTGAGCACAGTGAGAAAGCAAAGGTGGATAGAAAGAAATAGGTTAGGAAGAGACTTAAATGCTTGTGTAAAAGTCTTTATAGGTTTGTGAGCAGATAAATTATCAGAATTGAAATATGGAATAAAAGACATGGAGGTCTGTAAGAGGCTACTAAACAGCTGATGTGCCCAGACAAGGCAAAGGCAGTGGAAATGAAAGAGAACAACAGACGGGAGACAGTGCAGAGATAGCATCGCCAAGACTAGGCAGTTGAAAGACTATACATGAGACCAGGAAAGGGAGCAGAGACAATTCTGAAACTTTGATCATGTCTAAGAAAATGGGAACACCACTTACAAAAACTAGGAATTTAGGGAAAAGGGCTTCTGTGGAGAAAAAGAAAAAAGTAAACGGTTGAGTTTTAAACATATCATTTGAAGCAGCAGCAAAACATTTAGGTAAATATGTTTAGTGGAAGGTAAAATTAAGCTATGTCCAGAAATATAAATTTATGGATTACTTTTATAAAATGGTTATATACAACAGAGTCTAAATTTAATTTAGTACATTAGGAAGGGAACTTAGATTCTAATTTACTAACTAAAAAAATTAAAATATCACTTTTCCTCTTACAAAAACTATAGTTTGTCTTTCATGTACAAGAGGTATACGTCTCTAAGTTAAATTTTAAACAAGAAACTCAAAAGAATCAGTCCAAAACTTTTTATTACACTAAAATTATATCTAATATTACTTAATGGTCCATTGGCTGAGGTTTGGCAAGTTATTTTTGTGAGTTATTTTACTAGCATTAGTTGTAATTTGATTAAATATATGGAACATCGTTTTGTAAATGCATACAAATTTTAAACAATTTTCAAGTGAATTCCCATGTTTATCCAATATATTATTGTCTTTCACTAACTTCATAAAACAAACTGAAAAAAGGGAAGATAGTCCAGTTTTATAAATTACACTGTAGATTCTATATTAGTTCCTATTTTCTTAAGGTTTTTTCCTAAGAATTGTGGTGAATTCTAAATTTAGTAATGAAAAAAATGAAACAAGCTCCTCCAACTCACAATGAGAATTAGAATGAAATTTCAACTTAATAAAAAGATTATGCTCCAGTTATATTATAATTCCTAAGTATGAATTATCTGATATATAGGGCAGGCTATCAGCATATTGGGGAGTGGAGATTAGAGTAGCTAAGGTATAAACCAGGTTAATCCCACAAGCGAAAATATTATTAAAGACCATCTACATCGTTAGAAAACCAAGAGAGATGTTTAACTGACACTTCATAAACATTATCGCTAACATATTTAGTGAATGACCGAAGACAAAATCAAAAAATGCTGAGTATCACATTTTACAGTCTGCCCTAAAGTCTCAATTAGTTTCCTTTTGCCAGCAATATCAGTAATGATGTACTCAAATGTTTTAAATAGCCTCCTAAAAACTGATACAGCTAATTTATTTCAATATAGCTTTCTAAATGGGCATTTCTAACTTAATCGGCCATTTGAGAAAACTCAAAATCATTTAATTTTTCCTCAACAGATCCACCAAGTGTTTTCAAAATGCCTGAAGCAGATTTTAAAAGAATATTTTGGGTACTATCCCTTCCTATTATTACATTACTTTTTCTAACCACACCAGATTGTAGAAGAAAGTTTTGGAAAAAATATTTTGCAATAACTTTTCTCATGTCAGCACTATGGATATCTGCATTTACATATATCCTGGTTTGGATGGTCACGATAACTGGTATGTATCTTAAGTGCAAGAGCATAATTTAAAAAGAAAATAATCAGTTTCATATAAGAACTGTATATATTTGCTAAAGGTAGTCTAGCTAAGGATTAATTTTTTTTTCAGCAAAGATTAGTGCTATTTACAAAAGAATTAAATATTAATACACTAATCATTAAGGTTTTGTGAACTGCATATTACATACCAACTATATTCTCACAATTATACAGCCCAGAGGTACAAGTCAAGGGATCACCTTATAAATGAAATTGGATTCACAAGATGTCTTTCTAATATGCTAATAATTAATTCACATTGCATGAGGTCCATAATATGCTCTTTATATTAAATTCAATTCCCTAACAAAAATATAGCAAGATGCCAGTATTTTGAGAAAACGATGGGTGCTCACTGTTTAACTGGATTATATTTTATTTTGCTGTTTAATATGGCAATACAAACATACTAAGAAATTAGTAAAAAGAATATAAAATTAGGTTTCACTTTAGGTTTCTGCTACCTTCATGATTAATATTTAACTACCAGTGCTTCGCCATAATCAGCTCTAGTCCCACAGAACTCCTAGTCCAGGAGGAAAAACTGAATACAAACACAGAACAAGAAATTCAGGAATTTCTCCCCAAAGGGTAACCGGAATGGACTCCTATTAGAGGTGAGCAAACTACTGCTCTCGTGTGCCCAAATCACTAGGTCTCCTGTTTTTGCTGATCAGGCCCATCTATTTACATGTTATCTATGGTTGTTTTCATACTACATTAGCAGAGCTGAATAACTGCAACAGAGACCATATAGCCTGCAAAGCCTAAAATAATTACTATCTGGCCCTTTACAAAAAAAGTTTGTCGACTTCCAACTTTTCCCAAATTAATGTGACCTTAGAAGAGTATGCTAGCAAAAAGCAAAATATTTCTTTTTCTTTTTTTTTAATAAGGAAAATAAAAAGTCCAATTAGCTTGCATAGTAAATCTCTCCAAACTTTCTCAGCCAGAACATATTTGACATTAGGAAAACAATAAAATCAAGTAATAGATCAGAGAACAGCCCCCAAGATGACAAACATTAATGTTATTTATGTACATATGAACTGTGGCTAACCAGTAACAAAAATTAACCAATTTCAATTCCAGTATCAATATATAAGCATGCAATAAATAAGCTACTTAAAGTTTCTTAACTGACATTTTAAAAAAGAGAAAAAGAAAATTTTCAATTACAACAATAAAAGAGCAGTTACATGAATTTTTTTAACTTCCCACTGGTTTTGTTTCCTAGATTGAATACATTTCTGAAAAATGTTGAACTGACATCAAATTTAACAGAAGCATTAATAAGTTGGGACTATAATGTTAGGAAAACTCAAGCACCCTATTTTGTTTTCCTCAGATTTATGGTGCTTTCCCAAAGAAAATACTAAATTAAAGTACCTCACTAAAGTAGAACTTAAAAAATGTATACCATGTTAACACATTTACAGTTTTAAAATAGCTATAATTTGCTTAACACTGACCACTTTAAGAAAATGCTTTAAAAAAAGAGAGAAAATAACCAATCCCATTAGCATATATTAAGCAACAGCCTTGCTGATATAACAGTGGACATTCAAAACTTCTGTAAGCATACCAGGTAGGGAAATTTTGTCTATTAAATATCTGTCATTAAAAATCTTTGCTACCCATGTCCCCAGTTTACCAATATTACTCAAATACTTCGCTAGCTAAATTCTAAGTACATGTTGGTCATGAAATCTAAATGTGCCTATTTTCTTTTTGTTCTGGAAAGAAATATCTGAAATATGTGCAGAGAATGGTTAGTGAATATTATAAGATTTATAACTTATAATATCTATGTTTATCACAGGAGAAACACTGGAAATTCCAGATACAGTAATGGGCCTTACTTTATTAGCTGCAGGAACAAGCATACCAGACACAATTACAAGTGTGCTGGTTGCAAGAAAAGGTAAGAAGTAGGTCCCTTAAGCTGCAATGCCCATTCTTCAAGCCTGGCTGAAATACACTAAGCACAGGTACCCTTTTGAAATATTTATTTCCTCAGTAACGTACTTTGAAGAAAAAAAAGGAGTAGCTCAGGAGGAAGGATTTAGTATTCAATTAGTTTTACTAAATCTAATTCCCCAAATAATATTCACCTGAAATGTGCACGAAATTGTAACTAAACATGTTAAATTAGAATGAAAAGCAACAAGTAATCTACATATCTTATTGAAAAACGGTTTAATAAATAAAAATAATTATTAAATAAATGTTAATACTTTAAATACTAACCTCCTAAAATTAAAAATACAAATTCAGTAAGACTTTTGTTCTACAACAATTTTCCAAAACCATCAAACAAAAAAAAGTATGTATCCAGTGTTTTTTCTTATGAAACTTATTAATAAAATACAGTATTGATATGCACATTTTAACAACATACTTTTTTTTTTGCAGGCAAAGGAGATATGGCTATGTCTAACATCGTGGGATCCAATGTGTTTGATATGCTGTGCCTAGGTGTTCCGTGGTTTATTAAAACTGCATTTATTAATACATCAGCTCCTGTAGAAGTGAACAGCAGAGGACTGCCTTACATAACCATCTCTCTCAACATTTCAATTATTTTTCTTTTTTTAGCAGTTCACTTCAATGGCTGGAAGCTGGACAGAAAGTTAGGAGTAGTCTGCCTAATATTATACTTTGGGCTTGCTACATTATCAGTTCTATATGAACTTGGAATTATTGGAAATAACAAAATAACGGGCTGTGGAGGCTAAAATTAATAGTGTTACGTAGGAAACATGAATGACAGATAAGGGCAGGGAAAGAAAATTCCATTTCTTCATTTTAGCCAAATAAAAAATAACCTGAACTTTAGACTCTAAAACTTATAGTAATTCTTTATCACCAAAGAAAGTAATTTAAAATCAACCAAGATCACATCCTAATTTGTCTGAGTCCTTTCTTTTCAAGGCCAATTACATATATAAAACAGAAGTTTTGAAAAAACCATCTATGTTTTACCTTATAATAAGTTGATAAAAGCTAGAGAAACTTGAACAAACAAATCCCACTAAGTAGTACTCAAAATAACAAGGAAATGGCTTATTTCATTAAAAACAGTATAACCATTCATTTAAACTGAATGACCAGACTTGCTGTCTTTAAAAACCCAAACTAGAGATTAACAAAAATCACAGTATATTTAACACTATACTGTTAAAAGCTGGTGGGAGTTTTAAAGTTCATTTTTACAGCTTTTGTAAGCATACAGCATTACTTAAAAATGACTTTCACTAGGAGATTCAGCAAAACAGATGTAAGAATGTTCCAACCATGGTTTGAAATTATGCATTACGATCCAAGCGAACATCGATTTCTCTGCCACTGATTTTTATGCCATTCATTATTCTGCAGGCTTTTTCAGCTGATTCTGGGGAGTCAAATCTAACTGTTCCACAGCCTTTTGACTTTCCATTCTCCATTTTTATTTCTGCAAACATTACATGACCTGTAAAAGAGAAATTATAGAATTACTAATCAGTTTAAACATGTTCAATATTTCACTACACAAGTTTGAAATTTCTCACAGCCAATAAAATGGTAAGTAACTTGACCTAATGTTAACATTAACATTAATGATTTAAATATAATACATCATATAAGCATTATTCATATTTTACATTCTGAATATAATGCCTTTCATATAAAGTAATGAATACATACAGGTTAAAATATACAAAATTGGAATCAAAATAAATTTTAGGATTTAATATTTTATTAAAATAAATTTTTTTGTTAAATCTTGAGTTTCTAAAGTGAATTTGATAGCAATAAGGCAAGCTATAACAAAATGTCACCAAGTAATTAAACCCAATAACAAATTTAAACAAAATTTATTTTTAGACAAAATTGTTACTTTCTACCCGATCTCCTCTTCCTTCCCTTCTATCCTCCATTTCAACTCCATCATTTATCGAAATACAAAGTGGCCATAAAGATCCATCACCCAAACCAGAACACTTGAAAGAGTAAAAGGGGGGGGTTATTAATAATTATACACAAATAACATATGTAAAGTGTTAAACTCTATCTACACAAGTTTAGATGTGAGGTGCATGACTACTGAATCTTAACCACTAGGCCACCAGAGAGCACAGGTGTGTGACTACTTACCATAATATTTCCCTCCCCTTGAATAGTATAGTTGCCAGATTACTACAGGATAATTTTAGTTTGGCAACAAAATCAGAGAGCCAGACACATTTAGTTCTATAAAGGGAGAAGAAAGGAAAAAGGGGGGAAGGTAAAAGTGAAGTGCTTAGCAAAAAATTCCATAAGCTCTTTCCAGGTAATGGGAACAATTTTTATCTCATGCATGAGTAAGTTTTTTTTTTTTTCCTTTTTAAATACTGATCTGATTGATTTCTTATCTACAACATTCTGGGCTACTTTTCTACTTTTGTATTTTCATCCATTACCTATCCCCTCATAAATAAATTATTTTAAAAATAACTGGTATGTCAATCAATCATTCACTCAAAACTAATTAAATGGTCCAAGTTAATAAATGTTGCTGAGCCAAAACCATGATCTTGTAATTAATCCAAGCCACGCAGTCTTTAACTGTGTTATCAAAGTCATAAAACAGACTAATCTCCAGAGAAATTATATTACAATGGTTTAAGTAGATATAAACAATGCTTACCCTACAATTGATACACACACACACACACACACACACACACACACACACACAGAGGAATCACACTTTCTAAAAAACATAGGACAAAATAGTATGCAATGAGAAATCGGTACCACAAAATAATCAAACATACTGCTGTTACATATACTAGTCATAAAAATGACTTATCCTGCAGTAAAAGAAAGCTTTCTACTTTATTTAACCCAGCCTATTAACTTCTCAGTATATATTTGGGAAATCTTATAGAGAAGCATATCTAAAATTAGACTAAAATAAAGCATGCATGAATGCATGCATACAAACATAAATAAATACACAGTTCAATGAAATCTACTTCTAAAGTGAAGCTGTAACATAACCAGAGGAGAAAAAAAGCAAAATCAGATATTCTACAAAAAACATTTATGACATAAGGGACAAAAAAGTTTTACCATTTCTTTACAAATAAAAAAGTGACTTCATCAGTAAATGTTCTTCATATGTTATTTTTTACTGTTACTGCATTATTTTTACTGTTGGGTTTTTCTAGAGTCAAAGTCTATTAGTCATGCTTGAAGCAGCATGCGCTTTTAGTAAATAAAATATCACGTTTCCATTTTCTATGCAATTAATAAGCATACTCATGTTGAAATCTGTGGAACAACGTTATATTTGTTTACATAGTTTACAGCAGAAATAAAGAACAGGCACTATAGTTCTATAATGTTATGGCCCTGCATCATACTCAGCCAGAGGGTCAAAATAGAGTTACAGGGTATACACAAAAATGGAGCAAATTTGAAAGACTATGCCTATTTAACTTCATTAGCACAACCTGAAATAATGTGGGATCCAACTCTGAATGGGTTACTTAATTTATTTACTCAGCTTTCTTAAAAATGTATGTCACTGAGAAATTATATAGGAATAAAAAGGTTTTATTATATTCACTTATTTTTCATTTTTATATTTGAGCATGTGAAAACATTTTTTCCTGAATTAAAAAGGCCAAGGAAATGCTTTATTGAGGGTAATATAACCCATAACACAATATTTTCTCAGCCTTTGTAATTGCCCATCAAAGACAATTAACCACTAAGAAATTTAATAAGCAGAGGGCTTGCTGGTGGCCCAGTGACTAGCAGATAATGTCTAGGAAGATGCATGGAGCAGTACTAGACTCTTAATAAGAAGCAAGCAAGAAAATATACTTATTCACCTGTGGCTCCAGGGGGAAAAAACAAAATACTGCCTTTTACCGAGAAAGAGACTATTCCTGGCTTGGAGCAGATTAAATTTTCCATACTCAGAAAGAAAAATTCTTAAATTTAAAAACAAAGTGATGTGAAAGAAAAATGGATCACCCAATTCATACAAACCGGGTAATTTTCATAGTTGTCGATAGCTGGTCACTTAATTCTGTATCACCATAACTTATTTTCTTTCCCATCAGTGCAGTTCAAGATTAAAAATAGGAAGATGGTAGGAAATTATTTAAGTATAGTATTACCTCAATATAAATCTAAAAGTCAGAAGCTTTATAATTAGAATTGAGAAGAAAAACAAAAAATCGTTACTCTCATGATACAATGATAGACTAATCAAAAAGGGACATAAGAATACAGCTAAAATAACAAAGTGAAGAATAATAATTTAACCACTTTTTTAATGGCTAAAATGCTGTACACATTTTTTAAATGTAGATTTAGATACTATTTTTTTTCTTTCCGAAAATGTCTTTGAACTGATTTCCTTCTGTCAAAAAAAGGCCAGTCCACCATGAAGTTCACCGAAAGATCTCAAGTTTGCCTTACCTATATCTGACATCAAAGGAAATCTGCCTACACAGTCAATTCAGTCAATTGGTCACATTTTCATTGATGCCATTTGTTTGCCCCACTTTGTTCTTTCTCATGTTTCATTTCTACTTTTTAAAATAATGTCATATCTCATTTGGAGATTTTTTTTTCACTCAAACTACAACAATAAAAATTATCTATACTTGCTGCCACTGCTCCTCATTTGATATATTTCACTAAAGATCTAATATGTTCATTCCTCTATAAACTATAGGATTCATGGCCAGATGCTGCTTACTCATTCAGGTAGATCTTCTTACATCTACAAAGACTACCAAAACCTCAAAACAACTTTATAATTCTGCTTTCTCTTAGTGGTGACTGTTTATTAGCTGACTCGTTTTCAACAACTTTTTACCAAGAAAAAAAGTTTAGTTCTCCATCTTTGACTAAAATATAAAAAAAGATGATCAACAAAAGAAGCCAACAGAACACTCCACACAGATTCACACTATATGTTGAGGGCAAAGATAATATCTTACTTTGTTCAAATTTTGAATTCTAATATCAACAAACTGCCAAAAATACAGTATTTATAGATTTAAAAACTGAATAAATGAAGATCTGCTCAGAATGCTGACTCACTTAAAAACATTTAATAAACTCCTACTATATGTACTGAGGCAATGAAAAGTGCTAAGAAAAAAAGATGACAATTCTTGCCCTCAAGAGCCTCCATCTAGGAGAAAAGAAAACACGTGAACAGATTACTGCAACAGTTAGGTATAAAGTATTCTGAAAACACAGTAGATAACAGATTCCATAGTGACCACTCTGATGACAAGCGATCACCAAAAAGGCTACGTTTGTGAGAGAACACGAAACTTACCCCTTTCATGATCTTCAAAAATTAAAGATATACTCCAAATACTCTTAACTTTCCATTAACTCTCAAAGGCTGAATTTTTAGCCCTTTTCATCATTATATGCCACCTATATAACTTACTATTGTGCTTATAGTCTCTGGGAACACCACCTAATAGTATAAAAATACTATCAGATTTCCTAATGTGTTACTTTGTTCCACTCACTCTAATTCTCTCATCATCACAAAAAAGGCCATGTTTTCAAAGTACTAAACCATCTAATCTTCTGCAGACCTAATGAACATATTAAAGTTGTATAGGCAGTATTGTTATAGCCAAGAACAGTTTATAAAATAATTAGAAGAGTCACCACAATGTACCTATATCTAAGGAGTTTCAGGCAGTGGGTTCTATGCTATTAGGTAAGTTTCCTGTACTGTGTAGACAATGGAGTGTATAGAATAGGACAGCTATTAACGCCATGTCATTTGGATGTCACAGCATTTCATCGGGTCATGCTGACAATGCACTGCATTATACTATAAACAAGGAAATAAATTTACCGTTCATTAGTATTTCTCACAAGAAAAAGTAACCCTTTAAAATGTAAGTAATCATAATAAATTAACCTTTTAAAAATAAGGTAAAAAATCAAGCTAGGAGACAATGACAGGTTCTACTCTAAATCATGTTAGTAGTAATTTGCACTGCTCTAAGAGCATAGCAAAATAATTTGTTTACCTGAAGTGAAATTAGACCTGTTATACTGCCTAGGAGTAAAAGTCTAACCACAGTGTTTAAAAGTTTAAAATCAATTTTTCCTCCATAATCACTATGAATATATCTGCAGTCATTGGCATACTTACCACACTGACTGAATTTCTCTTTTAGTTTCTGCCAAGTCAAGTCAAAAGGCAGCTAGAATGAAAAAAGGTATTAGTAACAGATATATAAGGCAAAAAATAATTTTAAGTATCTTTTACATTTAGCTGCTTACATTTCTGACAAATATCTGGTTGCCTTTGGAGCCTATTCTGTCTCTCATTCCGCTTCCCATCGGACCCGATAAAAATCCTCGATCCATATCGATGCTCCTTTCCAGTATAGCTCCTATACCTGGTCCCATTCTATCAAAGCTGGAACTCATCCGATCCAGTCCCATCCCCATTCCTCCAGTCACACTGTTCATGCCACCCATTCCACCACCTGGATTTTCAGAAAGGGAAGGGAGGATTTGGGAGTTTGGTGTTTTTGTTTTAAAGGAGAGAAAGAGGAAGGAGAGAATCATTTTTGAGAAAGGGAGAGAAAAATTAATTTGTTTATGTAATTAGATAATACGTAAGCATAAAATTATTTTCATACAGGCCATATAACATTCTTCCAAGAACAGAATTTAATTTGGTATACATTTCGTTAGTTGAATGTTAATGGCTAATTCAATCTGTTAATTTTAGCCACTCGATAATATATTATACACATGCTCTTTTATAAAATTATACTGATCACAAAACATCATATATAAATTATATAAATTTTCTACCAATTACTTTATCCATTAATGTTTTTATCCTCATTTTTATTTTCTAACACACCAAGCTTAATAATTGCTAGAACAAAGATACATGGGGCCAATTCAAATTATTACAACTCTAACACTTCAATTGTTGCTCTCATCATACTCTGCTACATAATATTCTTTTCCTAGCTTACTTTTCACCTCAGGATCTTCTGTTTCACATATAATTTCTCTTTTTGTATCAATTCATTTTTCAATAACCACAGAAACACATAACTTTTAATTTCAAAAACTTTTAATCTGCAAAACTTGTGGAGGTAGCAAAAAAAAAATGGAGTCACATCCCTTTAGCTGCAGCTTGAGAATTTAGCTCGTAGCTCATATCCACTTCATTTTTATGAATTGAGTTCCCTTTAACTATTCCAATACTACTTATTTTCAAAAGTTTTCCTTTTTTCTCATATCTAAAATCCTCATACAAAGCAATATGGAAAATTAACTTTGCCCTCAAATTAGCTTTCCGTGAATAACAAATATAAAAATAGGGAAACAGAAGTAGAAACACTGAGGTGAAAATGGGAAGGTAGGGAAGTTAACCTTCATAGGAAAACGGCCAAGGCTGAAAAGATGATAAAAAGAAGGAGTAACATGAGAAGCAAGGTACAGTGGAAATAGTTACCTTGAGCTGACAAGATTTTGAATCACTCTTAGAACAGTTCAAATAGGCTGTGTTTCCTATTTGTGTGATTTCAATTAATTAAAGGAAGTCAATAAAGTATGCAGAGCTCACAGAGACATGGTTCTGCAAGTAATAGAGGTCAAAAACTAAGCCAGAGTTAAGCCTTAATATAAGGCCTAATGGCATTCCCCAGTGCTGCAACTATTCTTGATTCTACCACAAGAAAGGTTTAAGAGGTGAAGACATAAGCATCCGTTTCAACCTTAGCCCTTAACCTCAGGAGGTCTCTTTAGAAGTGTTACTTTATCTGGGGCAATTCTCTTGCACCCTACCAAAAGACAAAAAAAAGTTGTTTGCAGATGAAATAAGCTAGTTATCAATAGCAGTTGTAGAGAATAAGCAAGGAAACAAAGTTGATGCTAATGCAAAAGTTGTTCCTAACACATGATCAAAGAAATGTCCAGATTCATTAGTTGGAAAGGAGATTCTTGGATTGGCTTATAGTTAACACGTACTCTGGTGTTAGTTTAGAAATATCAAAGGAATAAAATTCAAAGTTAGTTCAGAAATTTCAGTAATCAAACAGAAAAACTCAATAACTATCAAAGTTTCTTTAAATTATGACAAGACATATTAACATATAAGAACAAAGTATTACTATACTACAATAACTACTCTTGCAAAGTCTTTGCAAGCACTCAAATATTACTGAATAAATTCTAGTAAAATTTAAACCTACTTATTCCAGATCCTACTGGCCCCATGTTAGAAGCTCCTATTCTTCCTGCAAACCCTCCAATCATTGCACTGCCTAAACAAGGATGGAAAGATAATATACTAATTAATTTAAATAACCATACTTTAAATTCCTAAGGTATTATACTCTCAGAAGATAGATGTACAGTAACTGAAAAGTATAAAGTCTTCTACAAATAGGATTCAAATATGTAAGATACTGAAAAAGAGAGCCAGTACATTAAAATCTCTAGTGTTTTTTCTTCTAGTGTAAAACATTATAAATTGTGTAAAACATCATAAATTTCCAATTTTTCACATAAAAAGAGGAACAAACTTTGAAAAATATAACCCGCAAAGACAAAAGGAGAACTATGCGGCCAGCCTACCAAGTCTACCAAAGGAATCTCCAAAGCCTCGATTTAGTCCAATATCACCACGTCCAAAATCTCTCTCCACGCTACTAGTCATTGCACCACGGTATAGCTCTGAAAAGATTATACAACAAATTAACTCTTTTCCAAATATATCACTATGTAGTAATCCATTTAGGAACATACTGAAACTAAACTAAAAAGATAGTAAAAGTCACAAATACAGAAAAAGTCTGTGATTTACCCAACTTACCTCACGTCACATTCCATTTTACCATTCCTGTCCCTATTCCCTAGTGCCCACATAGGCCCTCTGAAAACATCTATAGTATCCATTCCTAAGTAGGGGGGGAACATTTTAATAATAGGTTAAACTAAATGTAGCATACACATCTCACTACATACATTTACCTACCTCCCATTCGGCCAACTCCTCCAAATCCTCCCATGCTATTCACTGCTTCCAGACCACCAAAACCAATTCCTATGGAATAAAGATTAATTTTGAGATTTGACTGTTAGTTGTATAGCGGAAAGAGACACTTTACAAATCACCTTCCATATCCCTTAAGTATGTACCAGGCTCAATTTCTGCTAGCAGCCTTGAGGATGTGAGTCAACAATAAACCATGACTTTTTCTCTCTTGGAATTCTCAAAACAGTTCCTAATTTACGAAAAATGGTGGTGGATACATACAAAAAAACAAATGCTTATACATACCTCCTCCAATTCTATTCATTCCTCCAAAACCTGGACCATCCATTCCCATACCTCAAATAAAATACACAGTATGTACTTTCAGTAAATCTTATTTGCATGACCAAAGAATGACAACGCAATACAGCAAAAGAGACACCACTGGTTTAGTCACAATGGAACACTAGAGAAGCAGCAAGACACAGGTGGAATGGTTTAAAGTGTTATGCCATAGCAGAAGTCTATTCATGAGTATTCAAAAAGTCCTCTTTGAATATTTATTAGACAAGAAAACAGAATTCACTGGCCACACTCACATTCAGCTAGAGAATATCTAGGAAGATATTCATTCATTTCTTTTTGTTTTGGCAGAACAAAGAAATATCTCTATCACTGTTTCCCCT
>NW_011888800.1:12175423-12208347 GCF_000151845.1 Pteropus vampyrus
CTATAGCAGATTTAGAGATCAGGTCAGAAAGTAAGCACTCCTCTGAAATGGTAGCTAAGGGAGCAGTAAAAAATTAAAGAATAAAAATAGTATGTGTTTAGGAGGGTAGAGGGTCTAAGAGAAAGGAAGAAAATCTCCATCTGTTTGGATCAGAATGATTACCATAACTACTCTCATAATTTAAAATGTAGCTGTAGCATCTCAAAAAAATAGAAATGTAATCCCATTTATTAGTCCATCAATTAAAATAACGGTTTCAAAGTATGGTCTGGGGATCTTTGAGGGTCCAGTAGGTCAAAACTATTTAATTCATCAAATAATACTAAGATGTTATTTAACTGTTTTACTCTTTCTCTCATGAGTATAATGTAGAATTTTCCAGAAACTACATGATGTCTGATAATGTAACAAACTGAATGCAGGAGGAGATGTAATGCCATGGCTGTCTTGCATTAAGCTAGACATTAAAGAGATGTACAAAAAGGTTGAAGAATGCCACTTTTCTCACTAGTTCTTTTGTGTTAGAAAACAGTATATTTTCTTAAAATTGTATTTATGTTAACACATAATGAGTTTATTATTTTAAATATGTAAATGTTTTAATTTCTAATCTAATAAATATTGATAAATTTAAGAACATAAACAAGAGTACTTTGGAATCCTCAACAAATTATAAAAGTAAAAAAGAGTATTGAAATAAAAAAGTTTAAAAACCAGTCTTCAAAAATAAACTAAGTTAGTCCACGTAAAGAGCCAAACAGCTATCTGAAAAGCTACCTTCCCAGCCAAATATACAAATTTAAATTGTTTATGATATGGTACACTTTCAGTCATTCCACAAATAATGTACATTCATAATAAACAAGTTACTATGTTGAACATTCTCCTCTGCCTTAAAGCCATTTCAAAATCCACAGTGCTAAAAGGCTAGCTACAACACAGCTGGTCTCAGAGAAACCCTCCTGCCATTTGCCCACCCTCTTTCATGTTCTCTGCTCTCTTAATATTTCATTCCTTTTTCAGACTAACGTGACATCCTAAATATCCAACTATAAAATACAGTCCTTTAAACATTATTATAAACGAGAAAATATGAGCTTTATGATCTAGCAAACATATCATTGAAAAAGAAATTAGAAAGTTGGAATACTCACCAGTTGGACCTAAATTTCCCATTACACCACCTATGTTCAACTGGCTGGCACTAATAGGCTGTCCTCCTGGACCAAGTCCCATTCCAATGCCCCCAAGACCACCTGAAACACAATTAAGAATAATATTACCAGCCCATATATGATTAACTGGCACTAAATTTTTTTTAAAAAGCTACATGCCAGTAGTAGTATCTCTAAAATGTTGCAAATTTATAAATAAGAACACTGGTTCTTGTTTTTAGTGGAAGGCAGCACACTGAAACCATTTACAATTAATAAGTGTTTTATGAAGCAGGTCCATTTTATATCCCAATTAAAGACATACTGAAAAGGAATAATGAAATACCAAGAGGATTTTTAATATTACATCACCTTATAAGTGGCATACATATTTGAAAATGGGAATCTTGCTCGAATTTGTAAAACCACTTAAAATCTAGGAATTACTTTTAAATGGTTCAAATTAAACAAAAAAGTCAACTACCATGAAAACATAATATTGAATAAAGCAAATGTCACATTACCTAATTTAATCAATATAAGCATTTATTTACATGTCAGTGGTACTTTAAGTGTTTTCACATCTATTATCTATCCATAGTTGAGGAAATTTCTGAGACCTTAAGTTACTTGTAGGATGCCATTTAGCTATGTTAATTAAGAGTAGAATTAAAGTTTTCTATTTCTAAATTCAGCATTCTTTTTACTACTTCCCTTAAAATAAACTAAATTCATTGAAAATAGACTTTAAGAAGATAATCAGATGACATTAAAGACAGAATTAATTAATATTTGAGTAGGAACTCTTTTATTCTACTTTTAAAGTTCTTGCTAGTCACTGTAGCAATTAGGGGTTGAGAAAATCTTATACCATATATATGTATATTTTTTAAAGTAGAGTACAGAAGTATGTTGTGTTAAATTGGAAAAATCAATCTGACCTGGTAAAGTATCTTTTTTCAGCTCAGTACCTCAAAATGGTCCAAATGAAAGCAATAGCATATTTGACCATCAACAATCTCATGTCTATACTTAGCACTCATACTGTCATCTGTTATCACTGTTCACTAAAAGAAACTAGGACTCCTTGAAAGTAGGTCAATCCCATGTCTTAGAACAAGAAAATCTTCATGGATCCAGGAAATCCTGTTTTTACCAAAAAGTGAGAATACCAAAGGCATATAAAATGAGGGGGCTCCCATTTGCCAAGTCATAATAATTTGAGTGAAGGGAGGGAGGGAGAAAGGAAAAACAGGAGGTTAATTATGATTAACATAACTAAACAGATTCTGTCAAAGTCTATGAGTTCATATCATACCTCAATTGAGAAGTGTATACAAATGTAAATCTCAAAAAGAACATAAAAGAACATAAAAAGTATAAATGTAATAGAGGATTTATTTTTTATCTAAATAAATGAGTTTTAATAGTGGAAAAGTAAATTGGGAGCCCCTGCATAAAGCCAGGATCTTGAAAGATGACACCCTGAGTGACAAGGTAAACTTGGTGGAAGCGGGAAAAAACAGCCCTATAATGGAAGAAGGGAAGCGGGAAAAAACAGCCCTATAATGGGAGAAGGGGCAATATTCAAAGACACATGTGATAAGAATTTTCCAGTTTATTTTTTTAATGAATTATCAGTTCATGAAAGCCCAATAAATATTAATCCACACCCACACTGTGGTAAAATTGCATACCAAAGACAAATATCTTAAAAACAGCTACATGAAGACCACAGCTAATCTATAAAGAAAGGACAATTCAACTGATAGTTGACTTAATAGCAACAATGGAAGCCAGAAGACTGTGGAATATTTTCAAATCACTGAGAGAAAATAACTACCAACCTTAAACTATATAACCAGTGAAACTATCTTTAAAGGTATTTATAAAAAACCGAAACTGAGAGAATTTACTAACAACAGATCCTCAATGAGAAAGCTTTTATAATATAGGCTTCAGGGGAAAAAAATAGTGCCAGGGTCTATGAAAGCAGAGAAATAATAAGACAAAAAGTGGTAAATAATAATAATGCTTGATTCATGGGATTGAAAAAAGCAATACAGAACTAAAACACTGAGCAACAATAGTACATAAATCAGTAGGAAGTGATTAAAATTAAAATATTCAAAGGTCACTATACTATTGAGTAAAAGAATAATTATATTGACTTCAGATTTATACAGACATATTAAAATATCCAGGATAACCACTAAAAGAGAAAGATAGGAGAAAAATATTTATGTATAAGAAGAGAAAAATAAAACACAAAATAACAGGAAGTAATCCAAATAAATAAAAAATGTGAATAAACAAAGCTGTTGTATCTACGTTAATATTAGACAAAAGACTTAAAAGTAGTTACTAAAGAGAAAAATCACTCTATAATGATAAAAAAATTTTGATTCATTAGGAAAACATATCTTTTCTAAACATGGATGCACTTACTAAGTTAGCTTTAAAATATTTAAAGTAAAAACAAGAAAAAATAGACAAATCCACCATTCTAGTGTGAGATTTCACACGCATCTCTCAGTAATTGAGAGCACAGACAAAATTATTAGGAGAGATAGATCAAATGATTTAAAAACTTGACTTACTGGACATATACATAACGCTGCATTCACTAAGCACACCTGGAATATTTATAAAAATATGCCTCATATTAAGACTATTATGCAAAATCCAAGTTAATTTCAAAGAATCACAATCTTAAAGACCATCTTCTCTGGTCACACTGTTAAGTTAGAAATTAATAAGAAAAAGAAAAATCCATACATTTGGAAATTCAAAAATACATGGCTTAAGAAGAAATCATAATGTGATGTAACAAAAAAGTTAAATCGCAATAAAAATACTCCATAACAAAACCTGCATACAGTGGCTAAATTCATAGTTGTAGCTACTTACATTAGAAAACAGAAAAAGTTGAAAATCACATGATATCACTTATATGTGGGATAAAAACCTAAAAGCAACAAATGAACAGGATAAACAAACAGAGACCATGGACATGGACAATGGACTAGTGGTTACCAAAGGGTAAGAGGGTGGGGGGAGAGGGGAGGTTGACAGAGGAAAATATAAAAATAAAAAAATAAAATAAAAAAAAAAAAAATAATAATTTTTAAAAAAACCAGAGGCTGCAAATTAGTGAAATAAATATTTAACTTAAGGAGTTAAGAAAAAATAAAAGACAAAACCCAAAGAAATAGGAAATAATGATGCAAAGAGCAGAAATTTAGATACAGAAAGCAAAATTCACTTCTTTGAAAGCACTAATAAAACTGAAAGATCTTTCTAAGCAAAACTAAGAAAAAGAGAAACTGCAAACCTTCGAAACTTAAAAGACAGAACTATAGATGTGAAAAAAATTTAAAAGAGACTATTTTATGCCAATAAATCTAAAAGTGAACAAAAATAGTAAAATTCATAGATGTACAGTCAAACCAGTAAAACCTAAAAGATAAACACTATATTCTTAAGTTGTTTCATCAGGGTAAGGTATCTGATGGGAGGTGGGCAGGGGAGAGGAGGAATCTCAACTTTTATCTGTAAAATTTTATTTTAAAGAAAAATCATTTAAAACAAATATGGCCTTATTGCTACAGGAGTAATTTTATGTTTGTCTATATATTTAAAACATTTTATTTAAAAACTTAATAATAATAACCAGAGAAGGTACGGTAAAATAGTATGATCAAGAGCTAGTATTTATTGAGTGCTTACATTATGCCAGAACTGTACTAAGTGCTGTCTATATATTAACTCAGGCAATACTCAGGCTAACCCTATGAAGTAGGTACTATTATCATCCTCATTTTGTACATGCGGGAGGGCACTGAGACACAGATGTTAAGTACATTACGCTGTTGTTTTATATCCTTTGAAAAATGATTGATAATATTGATCAATGAGCGTACCTTTAGAACCTGTATATCTAATTTAGGATATTTATCTTAAGGAAATAACCAAAACATACCAAAGATGTTATACAAAAAGACATGAATTACTCTGTTGAAATAGTTATGGAGCATCTATATGATAAACTATTATATATCCAATAAAAATATTTGGAAAGAATTTTCAACATGAAATAATACTTATACTCTAATGATAAACAAAAGGATACAAAATTATTATACAGTGGTTCTCAACTGTGTAAAAAATATACATAAAAGACTGAAGGAAAATACAAAAAATGTTATGGAGGTTACTTGTAAGTGGTAAAATTACAAAGACTTGTTTCCCCCACAAGTACATAAACTTAAATTTTTAAGTATATATTGTTTTTATAATGAGGAAAAACTACCAAATGAGAAAAAAAATAGCACATATTTATTTTCTCAGTCCTCCTAATCAATCATGCCAAACTATTTCCATAACTCCAAACTAACCCCAAACTGTGGGCAACTTAGGAGATAGGCACAAAAACAAAGAGTTTTGCTTAACACATAATAAAACTGAAAAACAACAGTCTGTATTGTTTCTAATAACAGCTTTTAATTACACTTACGTGGTAATTGTGGTGTTTTACTGTCATGTGAACGGTAGTCTTCATGAGGGACAGACTTGTCATCCTAATTGCAAAAAAGTTTATTATGTTAATATAAAACTAAAAAGATCTATAATGTAGAGGAGAGCAGATAAAATATTTGAAAAGTTTGGAGGAGTGAAGTGATATATAAGAACTCACCATTTTCACATGCATAGGTCTATCAAACAAAAATTGCCCATTGAACATAGCTGTTGGTTCAGTCAAGGAAAGCCAGTTAAGATAACTATAAAATTATACTTAAACGCAAACACATTTTTAATAATCTTAGTCAGACTATCTTTAATATTTTAATCAAAATCTTTAATAATAATTTTACTTATTTGTATTAGTCTCTTACATATACTCAAATAAAAATCTAATTCTTTGCTTTATAGTTCGATTTTATAAATAAAATGTAACCTTTTAATTCAACCACTGAAAAAGAATTAATAAGGCTTCATTTAAAGCAACTGTATTAATTTATAATGGATTACATAACTTTCAAGAGCATGTAGGAAGAGAAAGTAGGAAAAAAGTTCATACTAGGCCTATACAATACAGCTAATTCAAGTTTTAAGAGTGACTTTAGTTCTTGGACATAGAAAAGGTTTTAAGTGCTGGAGACTAAAGTCTAATACACACTTCTAAGCCAGGCATCCTTAAATTGCAGGACTCCCACAAAATGGTATCAAGCTTCTTCAATCTTATTCAATAATGCTAAAGTATCAATCAGGATACAAATTGCTTGAACTGCTTCAATTGCTTGTTCAAAAGTGACTGTGCCCATTCCTCTGCTCTTGCCATCTTTGTCTTCTTTAATATCTGCCCGCTTTACAGTTCCAGCTATGCTGAACACTTCCTTTAGCTTCTTCCAACCAACTTTGAAGTCAAGCTTAACATAAAATTATATGAAGTTACACACCTAATAAACCCTTCTCCCCATTTATAAATACAAAGAAATCTTTTCTAAACTCTCAAAACTATGAACAGCTATAATTCTTGTTAAACAGTATATCAATAATGTTCAAATAAAAACATCTTAAGTTGTTTAAAATCGGTTAAGCTACACCTATGTTGTTCCTTACCCTTAATTTTTTTAAATTCCCAAAACAGTCTCTCAACTATTCTATCTTGTTTTGTACATTTGAAACTTGTATATCTATTTTTACTGAAATTCAGATTTTGAAAATTGTTATCACCGACTTTCAAAAGCTTAGAACAAATGACAAACCAACTGCAACATGCACATTCACAAATATCAAATATCAAAGCTAAAGAAACTCACCAATATAAACAAAAATCACATAAAGTAAATAATTTCAAGAACTGCTAATGTTTATAAATTCCACAGTTCTTTTTTTTAAAAAAGTCTAAATATTTATTTACACTCTAATCTTACATAGAGAGACTTAAATTGGGTTTAAATTTATAATTTGTTTGGCTTACTTTAATTAAAAATAAGCAAAATGTTCTATAAACCTATAACCCATTCATCTAATTAAATAATCTCATAATAGAACTGAATATCTGAATAACAAAACTTTAAACTAAAGCTTAAACTTACATTAGCAACAAAAATTGTGGAACCAAGTCTACCAGCCTGCAAATTACTGATAACCTCAGGAGGAATGTTTGGATTATTGAGAATGGAAGGTGGTAAATTCATCAACCCCGATCCCAAATCGGGTACATGTCCTCCTGGAAATGATCCTCCTGTTCGTTGTAATGCCCTACGAGCATTTTCTCCATCAGGATCCTATAACACACATTGAACATTAAATGCCACTAGGTACATCAGTAAGACTATATAATTAAAACAACAACTTCAAATTCTATAGTAGCTATCCCATCTCACTCAAATTATTGGCCCTCTTGAAGAGTAAGCTTTTTTCTCATCCAGAGAATTCAGTCCCATAAAAACCTGTGGACAGACAAAAGATTACAGTCTCCAGGGATGTCAATTAAATACCTCTTTCCAATCACTAAAGTCACTTAAGAACTTGAAATTAGTTTAATTTTGCCCTTGTACTACTGTACAAGTATATGGCACACACACATAAATACGTATAACTCGAAGAGGAACAAAATACTTACTGTAACTCTTTTCTTTCCAAAATGCAGTAATGGTGAATTGTCACCACTGGATGACCAAAGCAATGCCAAATTGAGACTAATTAAAAGCTTTTCAACCACAGAACAGATTGCTATAAAACCCAGGAATACTGGGGTAGAGAGGAACTATGATAATGTATAAATTTCATTCCTGAACAAAATACAATTATCCACCTTCCAACTTTCCTTCCTCAACATGATTATGATCTAAAATAGGGGCAGGGAAGGGGACAAAGAAAAGCTGTGTCCAAATGAAGAATGATACTAAACACTGCTTTTATTTTTAGTTCATTAACTTTATAAGAGAAATATTCTATTTTTAAACAAAACAAAAAAGGTAAGTTTAAACGTACTTCTCACTCATCTCACTAGGCAGAATGCAAAAAATAAAAAAATCACATAAACACATTAACAGACTATCACCTACAATACTAAATGATTATGATCTATGTAATCATCAACTCTACTCTGTTGGCCTGCCTGGAAATACTAATAAAAGGAAAGTTTGGTGACTTCAATAAATTCTCTAAGAAGGCTAGGAGACTAGAAAGTGAGAAAGTGAATGCAAGAATAAAAGTATTCTGGCTTCCAATATATTTCTTCATCATGAATAAAAAGAAATACACAAGTAAAAAAATAAATCTTTAGAAGAATGCTATAAAACTTTTAAGTTAATAAATAATAAAACCTTCAGACCTAAGGTTTCAAAAACTTGCACAAATACAAAATTTAGGATAGGGATATCTTATGCAGGAAGGAAAAGGACACAGCAGAACAGGTTTCGTGAACTATTAAAATAGGTTGTTTGTTCTTATCTTAACATTAATAAAGCATATTACTATGCTTTGATTTGTCTACTCTATATATGACATATATATAAACATATATAATACATAACACATATATAAAATACAATGAATATAACACAAATTACCTACTGTATTAACAGTTTTTATTCTTTTCCCCTTGGATGTCAGCCTGCCAGTCACTGCCTGGTATTGCTATCAGAGAGCCTATAATAAGTTTATAACTGCTACTAACTCTCATTTAATTAAATGAAAAAGTGCAATTCTAATATTTGTAAAGGAACATTGGAAATCAACTTTTCCTAGTTCTCAGTACTGACCCCAGTCATCCATTTATAAATCAGATATTCCTAGGAAAGAGACCTTTAGGGATATTAATCCAAAAAAGTTAATTGAAAAAACAGCTCATCATTTAGCAAGGCAAAACACAACCATTTTTTCTTTTAAAAAAACTTAAAAATGGAAGCATCCTATATCTGCTTGGATCACATGACTCTATTTTTGGGTCTCTGAAATATTACTGAGGATCAACAATGTGCTTAAACTTAAAAAAACATAAATGATATGGACCTGGCCTTTAGTATCCAATGAACTTTTTCCGATTAAACATAAAAACACTGAGAATCTATAATACTTGTCTCTCAAAGAATAAGAAACATCATAAAACAACAAATCATAATCCTCAAAATAATAATTTCCCATAAGGGTGGTTATTCTACAAATGCCACTCTTATGGGAAATTATTTAGGATATCAACACATTTCTGAACACTAGTACCGGCTTCCACATAAAAACCACTAAATAAATGGCTGTCACAGGCCAATAAAAGTCTAAACTTTCTCTATCAATTCTCTGCTTCTCAGTCAAAAAAAAAAAAACAACAAAAAACAACCAAAAAAAGAACCACCACTCAAATAGGATTAGAGGAATTCAGAAGCTGACTTGAATAAAGGGATTTGAGATACTTGTATTTGTTGTCAGCATAGCCTTTCATTTTAAGCTATAGTAAGTAGTCCCTGCTTATCCATGGTTTTGCTTTCCTTGGCTTCAGTTACCCAAGGTCAACTAAGGTCTGAAAATATTAAATGGAAAATTCCAGAAATAAACAATTCATAAGTTTAAAACTGCATGCTGTTCTGAGTAGTGTAATGAAATCTCGTGCTGTCTCACACAGTCCCTAGGATGTGAATCATCCCTTTGTCCAGTATATCCACACTGCATAGGTGGCCCATCCATTAGTCACTTAGCTACCTCAGTTATCAGATGGACTATCATGGTTATCATAATGTTTGTGTTCAAGTAACCCTTATTTTACTTAACAATGGCCCCAAAGAATATGCCAAAGAGAAGTCGAGAAGTCTTACAGTGCTTCCTTTAAGTGAAAAGGTATGTATGTATAGGAAAAAACATAGTATATATAAGTTCTATACTATCCAAGGTTTCAGGAATCCACTGGAGGGTCTTGAAATGTACCTCCTGCGGATAAGGGGAAACTACTGCAATATTATCTCATACTCAGGAAAAGGAGAACAAAGACCAGTAACATTCCCACCTTGGGCAGGAATAATAACAATCATAATTATTACTGCTAACAGTTATTACGTAGTTAACTATTTTGAGCACTATGCTAAGTGCTTTACATAATACCACAATTATAAGAAATAGCTAACATTTATTAAATGTTATATATCTTAACTCTTTGAGTCCTTATGACACTATCAGGTTCTAGTATTATTCCCATTCTACTGATAAGAAAACAAAGAAATAGAGAGGTTAAGTAATTCACTGAGTCACACAGATTCCTTTATGCCACAGCCTGAATTCTTTACCATATATCTCATTTAATCCTCATAAACAACCTATTAGGTAAGTATCTGCAGAACTATTTTAATTACTAAGGTTTAGAGAATAAGTAACATGCCTACTTAGAGCTAGAAAGTGACAGAGCTGGGACCAAATCATTCCTATACTAAATTGCATTGTAAGGGACAGTACTGTACTATTACCAATGATTAACATCCGCCCTTATGGAGACTCTTCAGAGTCCCAAAGTTAAATCTCTCTATTCTTTTTTAAAAGAGACTTTAGGAAGGATATACACATAACTGATCTGTGAGCAAACTATTGCGATTAACAATATCAAGCTAAATGACAACTAAATGAAAATGACAACTATTCAAGCTAATCATGTCCAAGGTCAACTGTACCTAATTGTAAATAGTTTTTAAGTATCTTCTGATTATTCTTTTAACAACATATTTATATTGCAACTATTCCATACAAAGGGAATATCTATCTCCATTTTAGGGGTTTCCAAGTTTCAGTTATAAATTTTGCTAAAAGACCTGTAACTTTTCTTAAATTCTAATCTGGCACAGTTTCAGGTTAATTTTATTAAAAGCGAATATCAATTCTATTCAAATTCATAAGTATTTGCATTATTAAGCAAACTTTTATTATCAACTACAAGAATACCTACTATATTTCTATATTTAAACAACACAATCTAACAATTGAAAATGTATATACTAATAAGGTCAGTACCTAAAATATGTCATCTTTAAATTTTCTGGGTCCTGAAATTTTTTTAAATCATATACCTCTGCTTATAATAACTTGGAACAAATCAAATACATAGAATAACTGTTTATGGGCACATAGATTTTCCTGTACAAGCAAAACTATCATCAAAATATAATGCTTTAATTAGCATCTAAGCTTTAAAAACTGTTGTAGACAAATACATTACCAAAGATGAAAATCCAAAGAAAATAAGTCTTTATATTAAAACATTTAAATTATTCAGTATAAGCAATCTTACCTCTTTAATATTCAGAGGTCTTCCACTAAGATCATATTTGTTCATAGTTTCTAATGCTTTCTTTACAAATTCTTCATCTTTGAATTCAACCACCCTTATTGGGGAAAAAAATTTATAGGACATTTTTATGTACTAAGGTTTTTTTTTTCCAATCTGAAGTTTAAATTTGACTTAAGAGATTTTAAAAAAACTTCTTACCCACAACCCTATATCCAGGTAGATTTGTCAATATATGCAAAAGAAAAAAGGTTTCAGATCAGTAGATGAAGTTTATGGTAGAATCTAACATTTAAGTTTAAAGCAATCAATAAGTCAATCTTTTTTGTCTTACACCTCAAGAACAGTCAAGTGACCACAAATTTTCTGTAAATTTTTAAATATATTTAAGACAGTTGGATCTAGCCTAACATGCTTGAAGCACACTTTTACTTTTACTCTTCATTAACTTAAAACTAATGAATTTCATTGCATAAATTCAATCAAAAGTAATTGAAAGAAATAACTGACGGCTCCAATATACCTAGTCTTACAAAGTCACATATCTTTTCAAAAGATGTACTGTGCACAAATAGTTTTTAATGTATATTTTTATTAAAATCAAAATAGGAATTATTAATCTCACTTTTAACAAAGTTCTTAGAGAAAACTGGCTGCACATAATTTAACAGCCAGTTCTAAGTATGTGAAAAGTATCCTATTCTAAAGAAACAAATTTGTACTCTCCTTTTTTAAATGATTCTTTGTCATTATTACTCTTCAAAGCACCACTAAAGGTAATGACAAAGTTCTTATTTTTCATATAGTCAACTGGTTTTCACTAATATAATTAAACATTGTTAAGAGCTTTCCACTGTACTCTTCAGTATATTTTCTTGTTGCTAAAAATCAAAATTGACTGTCACCCAACTCCTTCTATATCAATTTATTCATCAATGTCATTCATACCAATTGGTCAGAACACTGCTTCTTACGTAGTCCCATAGGCTACCAGAAAAAGTTTTTCAGTATAAATTTCAAACATACATTCTGAATTAACAACTTTAAGCTTATAGGCCTCTCAAAAAACTCTTAGGGAATATTATCAATTCGATGACTTTTAAATATCCTTGAAGACATCAAAACACAACAAAAAAAAAAATCCTACATTAAAATCTATTGGCTAAAAAGCAGCATTACCTTACAGCATTAGAAAAGTGAATGCCCTTTATGAGTATTTACAAAACCCAACCCTTCCAGGCAGCTAGCTTGATTTGTATAAGTGTCAGACTTGCTAGTATAAAGCCTCAAATCTTGCATAATAAAGTAAAACAAAATGAAACTTAAGTTTCCAAAAACTGGTACAAGTATTATACAAAAAGTAAACTGCTGAGGAACTTTTAAACCTCGAGCAGATTACTGCCCACAGCACTTACCCTTGATTTTCCTTCCGCATCCTTAAAGAGCTCCACGTATGTAACCTCACCAACTACATAAGACATACAAAAGGAAGATACCAAGAAACAATACATTTAAACACCAATATCTTGCTTTACTGCACACCTGTGCACAACTCTACAGAAAAGCACCTATTATTCACCAACAATCAAAACCAGACCAACATACCTCCTGTCAATGGCTATGTAAATTTAACTGATTTTCAGAAATGTACATCATCCACATTCTCTAGAAAAGCTAACAACCATATTAACCTAATTCATACTACAGATCATATTTTGGCCAGCATGATATAGTTGGTGAACAAATGTACATATACATACAAATGATCCCTTAGCCTATCATATTAAAAACATCAACATTAGCACTTTTCAAATAACTTTAGTCGCCTACACACAACAGCTGTTTTAAGGTGACTTCCTACCTGAATGTCTTCAATCATGTTTGCCATCAGTAAACTAAATTTACAAGTCATGCTTCACAGCAAGCCACACACTTTCTAAATAAAGTCAATGAATAAAACCAATCAAATAGTTGTCACCTTACAACAGATACACCAATGCAATTTTTTTTTAATTTATTAGAAGAGATCAGCCTCAAAGCCAAGTACATAGTTTGCAGGACTGTTGAAACTCAATTTTTCAAGAGATAACAAAACTAACTTTTACAAGATCAATTATGAAAATTAGTTTTCCCCAAAACCAACCATGTATATAAAATAAAGGTTTTCAGGTTATTCTGAAAACAAAACTGCAACAGCAGTAACGCAATTTTAATATAGAACTGCAGAGACAGCATCATGGCATTCATGACAATGCAAACAAAATGAATTCCACAGCCAGATTCCAGGCTCCGCCAAGATAATAACAAAACAGCTTTTGGAAAAAAAATAATCAGACCTTATTATTCATACTTTAACAGCTAAATGTATTGCTTAACTAATACAACAGTCCTTTAAAAATCTATAAAAACTTCAACTAGACAAAGCAATCACTTTAACAAAATTCTTGGTGGCATGCATATGCTGGCTCGCTACTATCCCACTGAAATAACAAAAAAAAAACAAAAAAACAAAAATACTTCATTTATCCATACTACCTTGTAATGAAATTGTGTCAAGTGAAAGAAGAGGAAAAGATTAATGCATGTGTCAAGAAATAAACAAAAATCAATTTTTTTGAGTCTGTGTGGCTCAGAGGAATAAAAAAAATTTTGCTTAGTTCTTTCTCCCTTTCTACATGATTAGCGAACAGTGGGTTTATCAGAGATGGTTACCTTTTTCTCTCATTAGATCTTTAATAGCTTGCCATTTCATGTCATATGGAATGTTGCTAATGAAAACTCTGTTACGATTTGGACCTTTCTTTTCTCCAGTGCCAGAATTCTTGTCTTTTGAATAAGGATGAAATCTATTGGCCTTCTTATTTCCTGTAGATTTTTCTTTAAATTCTGATTTCTCTTCTTTCACTGATTCATCATTCTCCCTATGAATTAAAAACAACAAAAAGAAAACCTCAGTCATGCTTCTTATAATGAGTATATATTAAATATTTATCACTTCACAAAACTTTCCACTAAGTTAGATTTTGCAAAGCAACTGTAGAGTCATACTGCTGGCTTTGAAATTACCCAATGCTGTTTCAAAGCAAGCATGTGGGGATATTAACAAAATTTCTCATTTCACAATCCTTTTTTTCCATATTAAATAGTTGCAGCATCCAAACAATAATCCAGTTTTTCCCAAGATAATGCTTAATAAATGTTATTAGAACCTAACAAAAGGGAGAAATTGGTGATTTTATTCCTACAATATGTAAAACTGCCAGCTTTAATACAGAACTCTAAAAAAACAAATTTACAAAACGATATCCTGAAAAAGTTCATCTCTTAAAGGTTAACAGTTTCTTCCCAGAACTTTTCTCCTCCATTGCTCAAAAACATAGTTAATGGGAGGAAGGGGTGGAGGAAAGAAGCAATACTTAAATGTAATGCAAACCAGAATTTTATAAATCTACATTTTAATGAGGCCCTAACTGGAAAATATTTAATTTATAAAACTGTAATCACAATGCAACTATATGATGCTATCTACCAACCATCTGTAGAATATAACACTGAAGTAAAATAAATCCTATAGATAAAAAGCTGAGTATTTTAAAAATGCAATTTACTTTTCAAAAGAAATCCTTTTTTTACAGAATAACAATAGATTTATTTTAAATCATTAATTACTCTAGTGAATTTTATACTACTTAATTAAAATTCTGATTTTAAAGCAAATTTTTACAAACATATACTAATTAAAATCTCTGGAAATGACATCCAGGAATCTAAATCTTTTAAAGCTTCCCAGATTACTCTAACAACCAACCAGGTTTCATAATGCAGGCTCTAAATTATCTTCTAAGCCAAGCAACTGTGGGAACCTACCTATACATGGCAGCACTCTACACACACATCATTTGCTAGTTGCTTATTCCATGATATACCGAACTTTTTAGACACTACTTTTCTGAGCAGGTAACAACACTACCATAAACATAGTGTATAAAACTCTATTTAAAAAAAAAACTACCTGGGCTGGTATTAGCAGCATCTAGTATGGTGACTGCATATAACATGTGCTCAATAAATATTAATTCTTGAATGAGCAAACAGTCAATTGAGAACCCATACTCATCTGAATACAGATGGTACTTTTATTTGCCAGAAAAACTGATAAAATCAAGAGACTCTAGAGCCAAACTTGCTTTGCCACTTTTTCAGATCTTGAAAGGGACACATTCACTGTCAAACATCTTCCCTTATCATAAATGGCACAGCCTGGTAGTGATCATCCTACCTGTCCAACTCTAGCAAGTATCTATCTGTCTGAACAGAGCTGTACTTCTGTGAATGGCAGTAAGCAGCCGAAAGGCACAAAGGCCTTCTCTGGCTTCTGGGGACAGGAGATACAAGAACCCCTCTTTTTAATCCTCCGAAGAACCCATTTACATAGTAGGCTGAATTCAATTAATGGTTTTAAAATAACTAAGTCTCTATTCACGTGAACTGACATCTGTATGGTCGCTAGCTAAATACCAATTCCCCTGCCTATTTTCCTCTTGCATGAAACCAATTTTGAAAATTGCACAAAGTTCTGAAGCACTCACTGTATTCCTCTATTCTTACATGGATGCTGTCAGCACAATCTGACAATTCCATTAAAAAGCAGTAATATCACCTATAAAACCATTGCCACTCTCAAGAAAATGAGAGTCCATCGCCCTCAAAAATGTCTTCATGCACCTTTGTAACCTTTCCCTACCACCTCTCCCCATCCCTTCCCTTGTCTCCAGGCCTGCCTTCTGTTACTCGTCTGTTTTCTAAACTTTATATAAATTAAATCATACAATATTTTTTTTTAAGCAGTAGTATTATACAGGATACTCTCTTTAAAACATTTGCTCAACAGATGAACAGAGAGAGCAATTTCTTCAAGTTTTCCCCCATCAGCAGCATCTTAAAGATACAGCTGAATTGTTCATCTGTAATATACAAATTAAGACTATCTATGGAAGGCACATCAGTTTAGTGGCTACAGGTATAGTATGATTAAGAAACTAAGCTATAATTACTCAATATCTGAACTCTTTGTATGTCCAAATACGCTATGGAAGAGACAGTGAAAATATATGTGAAAATTCTTACAGAAATGATGCTACATAATGTCAAAATATTGGCACTATATCCAAAATTCCTTGTAATAATTTCCAAACTATTCATTTAGGCAAATCTTCCTCTTAATGTACTTGACATAAAAACTGTAACTATTCTAAATCACAAAAATGTTATCTACTCATAAAACTAAATTACGCCTACCCAAATTATAATATAAAATTCTGAAAAATACTGAACATCGAATAAGAAAAGTTTTAATATAAAAGGCATAATGCTAGTGTATGAGATGCAAAACTAAGCCCAGTTCCATTCTTTATTCCTAATATGATTAAAAAAAAAAAAAAAAAAACTACTACTCTACTTCAAACACTTCACCTTGCTCCATGGCTTAATATTTTATTCAAGTACCCTAATGTAACTCTCAATCTCCATATACTCCAAGGCGTTACTTAATCACACTTGAATAATGAAGAGTTATAACAATACTGCTATTTTTTCCCTCCGATTCATTTGAGAGCTAGTATACCATTTTGGCATAAAGAACAAGACTATACCTACAGAAACATCTTTAATTTCTTGTCACAAGATATGAACACACCAACTAATCCTATGTATATGAGTTTCATAATCATAAAAGTTCACATCTACACTTCTTAAAAATATTTATTGGGCCTTTATAAGCATAAGGCCTTGGGGATATAAAGATGAGTAACATAGTGGTCTCCATCCTTAATGACTATGGATTAACCTCAGAAAGTCATTTCAATATTGATAACAAGAGGCACTGTGTTCGCTTCTAAGCAACATATATTTTAAGACAATATTTTGTAATTTTTATCATCTCAATAAATTCTTATCATTAAAATACACAGAAATCAACTCAAGTTTATATGTTGGGTTGTTAACTACTAAAGTTGGTTCACAGGGTAAAAAAAAGGTTGTTAGGCTGATACAGGTAAATGTCCCTAATAATTTGGAATGAGTGATCCATGCTGGACCATTATATGTTCTTATGGAAGAGGCAGTATAAGAAATCCCTGAGAGTAAAGTGGCCTCTTCACTCAACTTCTAGGAAAAGATAGGAGAGAGATGAATTACAAGCAATATGGAAAGAATCTACATTTGTATTTACTTATAACATTTCTTAATTTCTTCGCCTTATATTTTTCTTTTCCTCAGTAAGAAGTTAAAGGAATTCTTTTTCTACCTCTCTCTTCTGTCTGGCTAAACCACAATGAGATCTTAAAGGGGATCAGAGACTTTTAGATATGATGGAGGCTTAGATACCAGCTTTATCTGTACGGACACTATTAAACTGATCATATTCAAGAACAGTAAGGCTTCTCTCTGTAATTCAAGGCTGTATTTTTTGTTCAGGAGGAAAGGGTGGCAGGTAGTTTTTAAAAGCACATATTTAAAATTTATCATTTCACTGATTTTCATTCGCATTTATGATGCCAAATTCCTGAAAGCCCACATTATGGTAGGTAGAGTAGAAAGTGCATCACCCCACTTTGGTTCCTCAGTTACTGAGGCATGCCACTTTCCACCTAGGAACAAACTCCACTGAGGTGGAATCTCTTATAACTGCACCTCTATTTTGCCTAAAGATACTGCCTATCCTATTCAAACTCAGTTGAGAGCAAGTGTCATAACCAAGCAAGGGTAGCCACCTTGTCTGCAATCAACGGTTACACAGAATGGTCAAAATTTATCACAGTTTCAAACATTTTTATACAAAAGTAAAAAACATTTCCGTTGTCTATTTTAGTGTGAGCAAATGTTCATTGCTTGCCACTCTGAGGCATAACTGAGAGAAGGAAAACAATGTTTTTCGTTAAATAACATCCTACTTTCAAGTTCAGATTTAAAGAGCTGGACATATGCAAATAAATGCCTGAATTCATATCCTCCCATAAAACAAAAACGAAGAAGAGCATAACATTTCTTTATGATAACTAGAAATTATTTTGTAGTCAACTAAATTCTTTATAGGGACTAATGACAACTAGAATCTTAAAGGTAGTGGATTTTCTTCAATTGAAAACAATTTACTTTACCATTATACCAAAATTAAGAACCTACCATCACACACTGAGGTTTGTTTGTTTTTAAGTAGCCTGCAGGGCTGACAAACATTTGGGAGTCGGGGAGAGGAAGGAAGCAAGGCACATTTTCTTTTTTAAAGTACCTCTTACTACTTCAAGGATTAACACAATGGTTTCGGTCTAACCGCACATTATTAAACTTCCTCTTGGTATGTATCAGTTCAGAAATGAACATACCTTAGAAAACAATAACAAAACACTGAACTTATAAACCTCAGAATGAGGCCGGGGAGTTGGGAGATATTCCTTTTAAAAACGTTCTCGGTTGTTAGGAGGACATGTCCGATGATGTCATCCTTAGATACTCCCTAGTGATGAACACTAACTACTGGCCTTTAAAAGGGGGACCATTTTCCAGCAAAGCGTGGCGGCCACCGAGCTTTGCTCAGAGGTTCTCCAACCAAAGTCGGAGAAGACAGGGTGGCCCGTGGTCTCGGGCTAGAAATGGAGAAGGGGCGCCGGCCTCGTGGTCCGCACCACGGCTCCCCTGGCCCGAGGCGGGCGGGTAGGGCCTGGGAGCGTCCGGCTGCACCTGCTCCTCCCGGTGCCCACGGCCCGAGGGCAGTTATTTCCCCACCGAGGCCCAGCCTGGCCTCCGGCCCTACAGGCCGACTTCCCGCCCCCCACCTCGTCGCGACCCCAGAAAGAAAAGACAATACATTTTAACGCCATTGGAGCTGCTGCTGTGCTGAGGAGGCTGCCTCTCCGTCTCTGGCGGGTGCGGTTCTCGCCGTGGCTCGCCCGGCAGCTCTGCGGGCTGCTGATTCGGGCTGTCGTCGCCAGCGGCACCGGGCACCTCGGGCTTGTCGGCGTCCGCCATCCCGCCGCCACTGCCTCCGCGTCGGCCGCCTGCGCTGAGGGGCTCCGAGCGCGACAATGGCGGCGGCCGGGGAAGCGGTAACGGATCCCGATTTGAAAAGGCCCCGAGCGCTGTTGCCCGGATCTCGCGAGAACCAGTCGGGGCCCGGCGACTGGGAGATGGTGTGAGCCCGGGGTTGGGGGTGGGAGCGTTGGGAGGGGGAAGGGGAGGGATAGGGTGGCGGGTCAGGGCCGCCATTGCTGCAGTCTTGCTCCAGGGCGAGGAGCGCTTGACCTGTCCAGAATCCCCCAGTGGGGTCTTGTTCTGCCCACCAGCCGGCCTGTCGCTTGGCACTTAATGGGGTCTTCGCTTACAAAAGTTGGCTCTGGGTGTTAGAAACCTCTAAAGCTCTGAAACCCAGACTATTCAATTCATTCCATGTAGAAGCAGTTTAAATGAGAGAAGCACCCACCACTTTGCATCTTTAAAGACTTCTGCAAATCTTAGGCTCCCGTTAGAAATCCTTTGAATAATGCAAAGAAATCACTTGCCTCTTCAATGCCTAGGCACCCTGTGGACATTCAATAAATAGTTATTGATGACTGGTTGCAATTCACCAAACTGAAGGGCTTCGAATTTCTTTTGAGTTCCGGCTGTTCTCCATAATAAGGCTTTCCTTAGGACTCAGCTATCTGCTTATAAAGAGAAGAGTGAAGTTTTTTAATTCTCCAAGCAACAATCAATGGAGAGAATCTATAATTTTTATAAGAAATCTTCTACTAGATTGGCTAATAATGGACATTTTGGGTTTGGGTTATGTGTTTATTATATGCTGTTGGAAATTATATTTGAAGCAGTTATAGGCTCTCAAATTTAATTACCATATGGAGTTTTAAAATCTATAGTTATAGATTTTTCCCTTACATATGAAAAAGAAATCCATTAACTCCCAACTCTTGAGTACTATAATTTCACATTGAAATAACATTTATGAGCTGAAAAGTTCAAAGACCTTCAAAAGGTTTCTTTTCATAAAGATACAATCATGTATGGTTTCCATGCTTTGCAGAATATCACAAACATTAGTGGTAAAGTTGTTAGAAATACATTCAAGTATTACATAATTTCATCAATCCCCTCTGTTCTTTGATATTTCAATATGTAGATTTCTGCCCTTAAATATAAAACATTCAATCCTATGCTAGAAGAGTTGAGCTACTTAATCCAACGTACACAAAAATCAGAACAATTTTAATCATAATGAGTACACCTGGTAAAATACTATTTAAGCTGCTACTGACATTGTTTCATGAACACAGCCCATGCTATTGTGGTTGCAGCATAAATTGTTTCTCCTTAGTCAATCCTAAAATTTAGTGTTTGGAGAAGCAGAAGGGCATGGGGATTTGATACAGAAAACACAGAACTCCAGTTCTGCCACTTTCTGCCTGTAATTCCTTGGGCAAATCACTTAATTTTTCAATCTCTCCATAATAAATAAGGATAACAATACTTACCTTGCAGGATTAAGGTGGGGATTAAAAGAAAGCACTTTATGTAGGGCAAAGTGCTATACGAATATAAAGTAATATTACAATTCCCTATCTCTCCATACTGGGCAGGGTTTTAGTCAAAGAGAAGTCAGGTTCTTTTCTCAAGAACAGAATTATAAGTACTTTCAAAACATTCATCATTATCTGTTATCTTTTTGCTATAGTTGAATTTAATGATGAAAACTTAACCCTGCAGTCCCTAGTACAGAAGGATTCTTGCAAAATCCTTTAATAGATCCAATTTAATATTTTTTAAGAGGTCTTTATGTTTAAAACGGAGTAGTAGGTGCATGAGGAATACAAAAATTAGTATAGGCCTGTTGGGAAAGTACATTTATAAAAAACATTATTCGAGTGCTGTAATGAAGATAAAAGTATAATTAAAAATTTATTTACAAAATAAGAGACCAGCCTGAATGCTGTAGTATGGTAATTAAAATATTCCACTGAAATATTTATCTTGTGCTCACTGTCATTAATCATCAGAGAAATGCAAATTAAAACCACAAGGAGATATCACCTCATACCTGTCAGAATGGCTATCGTCAGTAAATCAATAAATAAGTGTCAGCGAGCTGTTGAGAAAAGGGAACCCTCATGAACTGTTAGTGGAGTTGCAAACTGGTACAGCCACCATGGAAAACAGTATAGAGGTTCCTCAAAAAATTAAAAATAGAACTACCTTATGACCAAGCAATCCACTTCTGGGCATTTATGCAAAGAAATCCAAAACACTAATTCAAACAAACATGTGCATCCCTGTGTTAATTGCAGTATTATTTACAATTACCAAGAAAGACGATTAGATAAAGAAGATGTGGTACAAATATGCAAGGAATATTACTCAGCCATAAAAAAGAATAAAATCTTACCATTTGCGACAACATGGTTGGACCTAGAAGATATTAGGCTAAGTGAATAAGTCAGACAGAGAAAATAAGTTGGACATAGGAATTTACCTGATAATTTCACTTATATGTGGAATCTAAAAAACAAAATAAACAACAAAACAGAAACAAACTCAGATACAGAGAAAGAATGGTTGCCAGGTGGGAGGGAGTTTGGAGGGCTGAGTGAAAAAGCTAAAAGGATTAAGAAATACAAATTGGCAGTTACAAACTAGTCATGGGGCTGTAAAGGACAGCATAGGAAATATAGTCAATAATATTGTAATAATTATGTGTGGTGTCATGGAGGCACTAACTTATCAGGAGGATCAGTTCATAAGCTATTTAAAGGTCTAATCACTATGCTGTATATCTGAAACATAATATTGATGTGATCTATAATTGAAAAATTTTTTAATTAAACAAAAATTTTTTGTCTTGATCATGGAGCTTTGTGGCCCCTTTTAAATTCTGTGCCTAAGACAAAAACCTCACTCACTGTACTGTAATCTTGATCCTGTAAATGCATAAAGGGTAGAGGATAATTCTTATAGGGGGATCTATGAGAGCTTCATAGAAGAGCTGAATCTTAAAAGATGGAGAGAATTGGGGCAGCTTCTGAAGAAACATTATTAATTCTTACCACTCCATCTGACTGCTCTATAGATTAATCTTTTTTTCCTTTTGCTATTAATATTGAACTTAGCTAAATCTTCAAAGAATAAAAAGAAAATTGTTATTAATATCCTATTGCTATGTTCCATTTCTGTATTTTCCTCTTTTTCTTCCTCTACTTTTTTTGAGTCCTTATATATATATATAGTAAAAATCTTGAGTAATGTTTTAGTTTTTACCTTCTCATCATTTCCATTGTATATGTCTTGCTTTGCAATTGCACTAACTGTATCACTAGTACAACTTCGCATAACTACTTAGTTTTTTTCTTACAAATTGAAATATGTGTGTTTACGTGTGTGTGTGTGTGTGTGTGTGTGTGTGTGTGTGTGTGTCAGATGGGTCCTGGACTTAGTGGGGCGATCACTTCCTAAGTTATATAAATGTCTAATCACAATGTTATTGTATACCTGAAACTAATATAATATTGTATGTCAACTGTAATTGAAAAATAAGTTTTTTTCAAGAATTACAAGCAAAGGCCAAAAATATATAGTTGAACAAAAAGTATACTACAATTTTTAAGTCAATTTGCTTGGCTTTATAAAATTAAATGGCTGGATTTGTAGCTATTGAGTTTCCAAACTTTAGAGAATTAAAACGTAAAAAGGAATTTATAACTTATATTATAGGTTATATTTGAAATTCATATGTAGTTTCCTTTTTCATCATAGAAGTTTATTCTGTGATGAAAAAGTGGATATTGGTTATTGTCACTAGAAAGGAAAGTATAGTTTTATATTGACAGTCAACTATTTACCATTTCTTCCCTCTACATTGCTCTGCTTAATTTAGGAATCTATTTTTTAGCATTTAGCATTCTAAAAATACATCCTGAAGAAAGATCTCTACCAGACAAGTGGAGTCTAGAATTAAGACAATTATCTGAATAATCCAGGCAGAAATTCTGCTTTCACCTCAATTATTCTAATAATTCAGATAATATCAAGGGTTTTGCTTGAATTTCTTAGGTAATTGTTTCATTTTTCAAGTTTATAATGCTGAGGTTATTGCCCAATAACAGATTTACTTTTGATTTTTGTAAGAAATATTGGGATATACTTTTTTTCTTTAAAGACTATTGTTTCCTTTAATTCTGGGATATTCGAGTCTCAATTTGTATTCATATTCTAATTTCTTAATTTGAATCACTTAATTTCTATTTTTGAATTAAATTTCTTCATTTAAATTTTTTTCAATCTCACCCCAGTAATTCTACTAAAAGGAGAATCAACAGAGCAAATTTTCAAGAGCTCTGCTCTACTTCCCTTCCTATGTGCATAATTTCTCTCCTCCTTAATAATTCCATGAATTGATCTTTCTCTGTCCAAAGCCATGCATATTATATGGTAATATTTTAACTATTTTAAGTTTGATATCCTAACCCAAAAACTATAGTAGTTCCCCCTATTTACAGGGACACATTCTAAGACCCCCAGTGGATACCTGAAACCACAGCTAGTAGTGAACTTGATATATGTGTGTGTGTTTTCCTAAATGTATATACCTATGATAAAGTTTAATTTATAAATTAGGCACAGTAGGAGATTAACAATGACAACTAATAATAAAATAGAACAGTTATAACAATATGCTGTGATAAAATTTATGTGAATGTTTTCAGGGCCATCACTGAGTAAAATAAAGGTTACATGAACACAAGCAGTGCTATATCAAGACAGTCGATCTGATAACCAAGATGGCTACTAAGTGACTAAGGGGCAGGTGGAGGACAGATGATATGATTAGGATATGCCGGACAAGGGATGATTCACATCCTGAGCAGGACAGAGCAAGATTTTATCACACTACTCAGAATGGTACACAATTTAAACTTATGAATTGCGTATTCATAAATATTTATGAATGTTTATAAATAAATGTTAAGTGAATTGTTTATTTAATATTCTCAGACCATGGTTGACCACAGGTACTGAAACTGGAAAACAAAACAGGAAAATGGGCGACTACTGTATTAATGAAAGTGATTGCTTCATAGCAAATATTGTTTTTAATATAAATAATTACCCACTTTAGCAATATCGTTCTCAATTTTCAATTACAACTTTTAGAAGAGAAAATAGATTTCTTACAGTGATGAATAATAAGGTTTAATCCATATGCTGTCCTGTATATTTGAAGATATCCTATAAATGGTGAGAATAGAGATAATAATTGACACAATCCATATTCCTCTTCTTATCTAATAATAGAAATTTACTTAAGGTGACTTTTATGTTAAAAGTTCACATTTCCTAGGCACACTTGCAGCTATGCAAGGCCACATGACTACGTTTTGGCCAGTAATATATAAGCAGAAATGTTTTGAGGATCTTTTAGGAGGAACTGACTTGACTGGAAGAATGGCTCTTTTGTTAACGGATTCAAGAAAATAATATATGTTACACATGTTTTTATATACTTAATCTTATTTAGAGGTGCAGACATTCCTAAATCTAACAGACACAATGAATTAATGAATGAAAGAACAAATGAATATAGTAATTGTTTCCTTTGTGTTTGGGTACCCGAGAACATATGCCAAATGGCTTATAAACTATGCCAAATCTTACTTATTGATGCTCAGCATCATTCTTGCCCTTTGAAGTTCTCCCTTGTATGAGACATTTCTCAGACTGTTGCCAGCAGGATTACAACTTGAACTCTACCAATAAGAAGCACTGGTGAAAATTTTAAAAGGAGGAAGAGAAGGAGAAATCATTCATCTCAGCAGCAGTAACCTTGTAGATAACGGCAAATGGCTGATGTGATGAGATGTTATGCCAGCTGTATCTGGGTGTAAGAAAATTCTGAGACTTGCTGCCCCAGCACTCCTGATTCTTGTGTAAACCTCTAAGTCTTTCTTTGTGCACAAAATAATGCATGAAATATCTACACTGTTAGACTTAATTCAAAGTTTTATTTCTTTTCCTGGCTGACCATTGAATAAAATGAGACATGAAAATCATGGGAATATACCTAATCAAGTTTGTTTATATACATATCTGTGTATATATTTATGCATATATGCATACATTTAACATGTTTAAACCGTTTGTGAATTGAAATGTAATGATATGAAATCATTTCAGCCTACTATTTTGCAATACACCATGGAAAGTGTATCATATTTGTATACCACCAAAAAAATCATTGCTTCTAACAAACTAGGCTCATAAAAGCCCCTATATAGGCCTTTCTAATTGTCTTCTATAGCGACCTAAAGTGACCTTGTATCTTACTAATCACTCGTTCAGTCTAATTTTGCTTAAAATATGAGAGGTGTGAGTTTTATATTTTGCTAACTTAGTTTTAGAAAGCTGATATCAAATACATAAGTGTGTCTTCTTTAATAATGCACATTTTCTTGAAGAGAAATCCTTATGTTTTACAAAATCAGACATTAAAAATAATTGGCAACTTAAGAAAATGAAAAGACAAGACCCAATGAAATAAAATCTCTGCAAAACACATATGTGATAAAGGACATATATAAAAAATACACAAAGAACTCTTAAAACTCAATGATAAGGAAACAATCCAATTAAAAATTGGGAAAGATCTGAATAGACACTTCATCAAAGAAGATATACAGGTGAATAATAAGCATAAAATGTTCAATATTTTATGTCATTGGAGAATTGAAAGTGAAAAGAACAATGAGATACCGCTACATAGCTATTAGAATGGCTAAAATCCAAAACACTGACAACACCAAATGCTGATGAGGAATGTGAAACAACAGGAGCTCTCACTCATTGCTGGTAGGAATGCAAAATGGTACAGCACTTTGGCAGACAGTATGATAGTTTCTCACAAAGGTTAGCATATTCTTAACAGTCAATCCAGCAATTACTTCTTAGTTATTTACCAAAATGAGTTGAAAACTTATGTTCACACCAAAACTTGCACACGAATGTTTATAACATCTTTTTCATAATTTCCAAAAATTGGAAACAACCAAGATATCTTTAAATAGGTAAATGGCTAAACAAACTGTAGTATATCCATGCAATGGAACAGTATTAAGCAATTAAAAAAATGAGCTATCAAGCCATGAAAAATCATGAAAGAACATTAAATGCATACTACTAAGTAAAAAAAGCCAGTCTGAATAGATAACAGTCTGTATGACTCTATACATACATTCTGGAAAAGACAAAATTATAGAGATGGTAAAAAAATCAATGGTTTCCAGAGATTCACCAGGGGAGTAGGGAAAGGGGAGGAATGAATAAGTGGAACACATGGGATATTTAGAGAAATGAAACCAGTCTGTTATGATATACGATGGTGGATACAGGACATTATGCATTTGTAAAAACCCATAGAACTATACAACACAAAGAGTGAACTCTAACTTAAACTATAGACTTTAGTTAATAACAAGGTGTCAATATTGGTTCATCAATTGTAAAAAATGCACCATACTAATACAAGGTGTTAATAATAGATGAAATTGTGGGGTAAGAGAGGAGGTATATGGGAAGTTTCTGTACTATCTGCTCAATTTTTCTGTAATCTAAAGCTGCTCTAAAAAAATAAAGTTCATGTAATTAGAAAAATAACTGGCAAGATTTGGAGAAAAAAATCATATTGGGGAAAATCCAATGTAAAACTCATGCAACTTCACAAGCAGAGCACTACAAAAACATTTACAAACCTACTGAGAATACTAGCACAGTTAAAAATACAAGTTAAAAAGCTACATTATAATACATCCAAAACTTTGCAAAAAAATTAATTGAGAAAGAATGATGCAAAAGTAATTAAGAAAGAATGATGTAAAAAATTTAATTAAGAAAGAATGATGATGAATTATGGAAATAAGGGAAAATGCACAAAGATCAGAAAGAACTGTTCAATATGCATTTCAAGACAAAGCATGTGGCCAAATTGAGCCAAGAGGATGACAGAGTGAATGGGCATTGTATATAGGACAACTTTCCTCAACAGCTAACTGCTTTCAGCTGTGTTAGTGAATTTAGAATTAAGCTGCTTTTACTTGGTAGTCAAAGCATTAATGTACTGGAGAAAATCATGTATAAATCAATTAATTTTCACTTTTTTTGACATTCCTACTTGCCAATAACTGACTCATATTACAGAAACATAGACTGTAGCAGAATGAACTGCTTTTGTTTCTGTTTCTTTAACCCAGAAAAATAACTTAAGCCAATTAAATATATTATACTGTAGTTATGGCTCACACATTTGTGGAGGTTGTGCCCAAGGTACCCTATAATACTCATTAGATTCAACAGTAAATATAGTAGAGGGCTTGAAGTACGCTTTAAATGTATCAATTTAAGTCTTATGATCAGTAAATTTAAAACAAATTAAACTTCATAGATCACTCTGAATTGAAACATTTAGTGCATTTTTCTTTGAAGAAAAGTTTATTAGCAAAACATAACATCTCATTTTCAATGGGACTCATCAAATAGATCAGCATTAGGTCATTATTGACACTAAAGCATCATCATACTCAATTCTCTTATGAGTCCACTTACTTAGATAATTTCTTCACTGTTGACAAAAATCTCACACAGCCATTTTCTAATCAAATCTAATAATTTTATTACTGTACTCTTTAATTCTATTTCAGTAGATTCAGTATCGGTTATTTTCTAGAGATCAGATGGGAAAATGACTCCCTCTGATCTCCAAGGAAATCTGAGGAAAAAATAATAGGAGTGGTAAAAAAAAAAAAAAATACAGGATTTTAAGCCAGTCAATATTTAGTTGTAAACCTGATAATGAGAATATGGATCATTCACTTATAGCAGAAATTTTGAAATCTCTCCTTGCCTTTGGGATTATAGAAATGGACTGCTAGGCCCATGGATGCCCTGAGTTGTGAGCAAAATTATCTGCATATATGTATTTTTAGGTAGAGGGCATATATTTCTTTTTTGAATTTCAAAATTATTCTTAATCCTCCAAAAAGATTAAAACAACATATGTAGGAAAAAAACTATGGGTAGCTATGAATGACACTCAAAATTAGTAGGAATGCATTTTTTAAAAATAAGCAGGTGACTTTGGATATAGCTAAATATCTAAGACCATCTAAAGCCAAATACGCATTGGGTTACTTTTTTAATGTTTATAACTAAAATAATTTACATTTTAAGTCGTTTTTTAAGGTTTTACATTTGAAAGTTGTAATACTCAATGTTTGAGTAAATAGCAACATTTCAAATAAAAAAAGCACAGACACATTAAAACATTTTAGCTCAGAAAGAATAATCAAACTTCAGCCAGGCAAGATGTACATTTCCATGAAAAGCTGAAGGTAATATGTTTGTCTAATAAGTTTAAGAGACGATCTTCCACTATAGAAAACTTGAGAGCAAGAAGTCAACTGGAACCAGAGTAATAAGAATTGAGAGCAAGCAAAATTTTTCTTTGAAAAGAATCCTGAGCTGACATGTTAGAGAAAATTCTTACTTTCAGTTTCTTTGTGACCTTCTCTTTCTAGAGGATATTCATTAGAGTAGAGCTGTCACGATCTTTAAATTTCTATAGTTACCATGTCATCTAACAAGGTAAATAATTAACACTTCTACTCTGTGACATAATGAAAAGTCCTAGTCACATCAGAGACACTATTTATAGTGTATAGAATTAGAAAGAGGAAGCAAAATGTTTAGAAATAAATCATGTATGTAGTTATATAAATTAAAATTTTCTTCTGATAGCTTAACATTTACTATTTAGTCATAATAAATTATACTTTTCATAGCTAACTAGAAGACCATTTTTTTTCTAGATTGTAGTACCTTGTTAAAAACAAATTTATAAAACAACCATACATACTCACCCAGTAGTCAAATTGTTTGGCCAAAAAGTAGAGAAATGAATGTATTTATTTACTTATTTTTTATTTATTTGCTCCATTTATGATTTTATGAGGACATGTATTAAAACAGATCATTAAAAGTGAAATAATATACCAATACTTGAGAAAACAAAATTGCAACAATCAAGGCGATGGAGGAAAAAAACACAAATATAAGGGCCTTAAAGTCTTATATAGTTACTCATTTGTAACTTTTAATTTAATTCTGACATCCCTGGTAACTAAAAGAAAAGGCAAATGTGATCAGTTACATGATACACATTCTATATAAAAAGAAAAAACATCACTTATCTCAGGATGGTTTAAGTAAGGAGGAGGGCTGTGTGAGTTCAATTTATGAAATGGTATTTTGGAAGGATGTTATATAGGAAATACTAAGTGATGTATTGGTCAAGTCTTTAGTAACAACCCTATAGCAGGCTTATAGCAGGTTGTGTAAGCCAAGGGTTGTTTTATATAGAATGTTTGTGTATAAGCTAAAAATGTAATGTCAAAGCATGGTAAAGGCAATTCTGTTTGGGGGAGGTCTAAGTAATGCCAACCTCATATTTACCTTTCTTATAATCCGAATTGCTCTGAAAATAAGTCATAGATGCTCCAGAAGTATATGTTAACCACATGTTCTTTAGAAAAGCATTAAAATATTTCATATCTTTCTGCAACTTTTTAAAAATAAAAGTTGGGCAGCAAAGATTGGCAAGAACACGAAATAATGGGTATTCTAGGTTTTATTCTATTCTTCATTACTATTCTCCATTACTTCTTTAGTAACAGAATAAAATATAAATTATTAATCTCTGCACTTCTGTAGAACTTGCCAAGTTGTTTTGCAATGTATCTCATCAAGGGCAGAGACCAAACCTCATCTATCTTTGTATCCCAGCATCTAGCAAAAGAAGTGGAAGGAACATAATGGATTTTTAATCCATTATGCTTTCCTGAATGAGCCACTTTGCAGACTTTTCAGGGCATCATCCTTGTTCATACAGTTTGCAAACGGTCAAGGTCATGCACCAACTAACACCAAGGAACCCAATTTATAGTCAAAACTTTCCTTTGGCATCAATTCAAAAGCATTGACTAAAAGCATTGTATCAAGTGATATAGGTATGGATTTTTTAAAACACCAGAAAAACATCAAGAGGAAGCTTCAAATCTAAGTATATGTGTATTATGTCAATGATATGACAGATCAGCATTCATTCAAATAATCTATGAAACAATGACCCTAACCCACTTTCTAAACTGGATAAGAATTATGTCTCCAACATCTAGATTTTTTAAATCATTATCATGAACTTTTACTATGGAAGCATATTTAAAGTCATAAAATGACAATTCAGTTTTCCACTGTGATAAATTCTTGGAGTAAGGCCCATGTATTAATAGCAGAATCATGTAACTTAGTCTCAATTTCTTGAACTGGGTGATTGTAGATCATAGTATGGAAACAGAGTAGAGTAAACTACAGCACGTGTCCAGAAAATGTCAAAATTGAAATCAAATTATCAAATTCATAAACAGTTTGTTAATACTGTGCAAACAAAATAGTTAACCCCTAAACTTATTTGAATAGAATATTCTTGCAACCCTCTAAAAACATACATAGAATAATAGGTGGGAAAAAATGACCTCCTTTCCCATACTCTGAGTGAGTGTATTGCCACAATGCAATATCTCTAGCACCTTGCTACTTGAAGTGTGATTATGAGACTAACAACCTCTATCTAGTATCATCTGGCATATTGTTAGAAATGCAGCACCTGAGATCCAATCTCACATTAACTAAATGAGAATGTGCATTTTCGCAAGATCTCCAGGGGATTCATTTGCACATTAAATTTCAAGAAGCACTGTTCTAGCACCTAGTACCAAAAAAGAATATGGACGTTTGTAAGCTTTAAAAAAAAAAAAAAGTCGATGATACCATGGCTATGATCATGTCACTGAAAGAAGATATTTCTACTTTTTTTCTCAGTGGGAAGTTAGTTCACCTATATTATGGGTGTTTATTAGTTTTAAATGAAAAAGAATAACCTTTTTTTTTAGCAGTCTTGTATGAACTCTCAGTTATTGTTCATTTTTGAAATTTTCTAAATTAGGAAAACTCTGATCATAAAGTTTGTCTTCACTTTATTATTGAACTATGACACACCTTTACCTTATGTGTTTTCAGTATTTTTTACATGAAGGAAGACCCGATTTTGTATTTACATTTTCCCCAATCTCTGACAATTTAATAATTCATAAGGCCAATAATTACTTTTTTAGGGAATCTACAGGTGTTTGCAACTTGTAGGTTATGGATATAGTATTCAAACATGAATAGGATTGGAACCTTATAACTCAGTTTGAAGAAAGACAAGTCCTCAACTAAGGATGAGGGAAGATATTTTTGTTTTTGTTCTGTTTCGCTTTCAGTGTAGTATAAACTTGGATTCTATACATTCAACACTGTTTAGAAAATGTGTCTTGGAACAACACGTACCGGCTTTATCAGAGCCTTCCAGCTCCTGTGTGCGAGCTAGGTTTTACTACGCAATGTTTCAGCACTACGGACAGCGCCTAGGCACCTACTTGGAAGAAAGGGAAGGGATCCGGTTGGATTTGCGTAGAGGAGAAAAGGTGCCGCAGGGAAAAATAACTCCAGATGCCGCATGCAGTCCCCAGTTAAACCCTTCACTCTGGTCTTTCCTGTATCGATTGAGAAGAAAGACTTAAGAATTTAGCGTCTACTCGAATGAGACTGCGGTCACGCAGAACAGCAAAATGCCCGCGGCACAGCTGCTGATGCAGCGAGGAGAGGAAAACAAGGATTTTAACAATAAATTAATTAAACTCCCAGTGCCTTTGGAAGCGAAATTGGAGAACTTGGATTGCTAACGTGCAGGTTGCGATATGAGTGAAAATGAGCCCCTACCTTTTTATTTATATTTTCTTCTTTTTGGCAGAACTGAGGCATAGAGCCTGTTGCTGCTGTGGCAGATTCCTTTCTCCCTCTCATTTCCCACCTCATCTCTGTCTCACACACACACAGTCAGACGCCCTCACATACACACGCACGCGCCCGCAAATGTTTACACGCTGCTACATCGAAGAAATTCATACACATTTCCTTGCAAATACACTCGCGCGCGCACACGTAATTCACGGGCGCCCACGTCCTCTGCCTCTCACCGACAGATACAAGCATTTACACACGTAGGCCAGGAAAGCGCTAACCACCGTCCTGTGCCTCCACGCAGGTTCCCAGGACACGCCTTTTACATTATTACTGAACCGATCAGCGACCACAGACAAATCTGCCAACACTTAAGTCTACTCGCTGGATTTCATCTCCATGGCAACAAGCATGGAAGGTGAGACAACCCTACCTGCGAAGTAACTTTCTTCCCCTACCCTCTGCATTTAATTGACAGGGTTCCAGTGCAGGTCCAGATAAAAAGACTATCCACATTCTCTTGTATTTCTGAAACTGAGAAGCTGGAAAGGAGGTGGGGGGAAGGAGCTTGC
>NW_011888800.1:12210016-12213050 GCF_000151845.1 Pteropus vampyrus
TAGGATGTTTCCATGCTTCTTCAGTTTAATATGTCCAAAGGGAACTGGAGACAAACAGGGCAGAATGATAATGACAGTCTAGGTTTCTCTAGTGAGACATTTTGAAAATTTTCAGACAAGGTTTTCAGAGCTTTGAAAGGAACGAATGTCAGTCCTTGAGGAGTCATCCAAAGATTCTCTTAAGAAGGAAATTCTCTTAAGGTTGAAATCCAAAAGGTTGGGGGGTGGATTCTGACAGATCAAGTTGTCGGATCCCTGGGAAGGCCTGAAATTTATGCACTTCATCATGATGAAGACACCTGGGTTTGTGATTTAAGGTTTTTCTTTGATTCCAACACATTCCATTCCTAATGATTAGCTAGCTCTGTGTATATGTGGCCTCAATAACGTTTCTTTTCCCTCTTTACTTTTCATGAGATTTAATAACCTCGATACATGATGGGAAGTGTGTATGTGTGGGCGGGGGAAGGATTCATTATTTTTTAAGCTTAAGGGTTTTCTTAGATTCCATGAGATATATAAGAATCTCTAATGCTCATTTTATATATTTCTTAGATTCCATGAGATATATAAGAATCTCTAATGCTCATTTTGTTAGCATTAGAGATTATTATATCTAATGACTAATTCCAAAATACTTTTCGCCCAGAACACTATATTCCACTATAGTAGTTGTTATTTCAGACTTACTGTTTAGAATATCATTAATGGATACATAAACAGGGGGGAAAAAACCTGTTGATTAAAATAAAATAAAGTAGGTTCTTTTTTTTTTAAATGAATGTTTACTTTTTAATATTGATTCTGCAATTGATCATTGCTGCATGCAAATTAAATTATTATGTTTCTGAAAAGTGAATTTTTATATCTCCAGTCAGTAAACTTATTTCATACAGGAAACAAATATCAAATACAACATTCATGTTTATGAAAAACTGTGTATCGAGTATAAAAATACTATTATCTTTGCTTGACTTCTCACAATGGTATGATTTGTAAGACTTACCATAGAAGATTTTATTTATTTGTTAATAACTACAGAACAACTCAGTGAAATTTCAGCCTTTTGGTACCTACAGGTACACCCTTGACCCAATCCTATGACTTGTCAGGACCTAGCGATCCCAGTCTCTTACAATTTCCATGAAAGAAATTATGTGCTTTCAGCTCAATTAATCATTTCTAAAGTACCTAAACATTTATTCCAGTGAATATGGCTGCAGGCAATATCTTATCATTTGCAGCAGTATTACAAAAATGTAATAAATACTTTAATCATAACACATATAGACCCGGATATTTAAACTACGATGTTGATAATTTTTTTTTTGTATATGGTGTAATGTGTTTAAAATAACTTTACCACACAATTTTACATTCAGTTCTTTTTTGGAAATGTCATTTCTTTTTTTTCAACTATTTGTTTTCTCATAAGGGTTTACTTATTAATAGTTTTGTAGCTTTATGGTCTAAATTTCTCTCATTTTTCTTTCATTTTCTATTTCCCAGTAAACAATAAATTAAGATGATGTTTTCCCTCTGAGGCAAGCATTAAGAATCTGCTGATTCTTTTTGCTTTCTCATTTCTTCCAGAGATTAGAGAAACTGAAAATATATCTTTCGCCCACAGTTGTTGAGTAGTTTTGGATACTTATTAATCATGAAGAAATCAGTATTGTAACTGAAGACATATTTATTCCTAACAATATTTTGTTATTAACATTATATCATACTCTATATCAATAAAAAGGGCAAAGCTCAGCACACTTAGCAATATATTCTCAAAAACATTAGACTTGGTGTTGAAATGAGGGCAATTGTTTACTTCACAGAGCAAGTAAAATGGAAAGTCTGGACAAACATTTGAAAAATTTAGGCCTGAAATACTGGTATTTCAACTGCTACATATATGGCTTAAATTACCTATAGCATCTGTTTGTGGAACATATTGTTAGGCAATTGCTTAACTTTTTACTTATTTGCTTATGTAGACACAGGCTGCAGCAATAGCCAGACTTTCTTCAACCTTGAAAACTACCCTTTCTTTGTTCTCATTGACCTGTATTTTGTTCTCATTTTTAGTATTAGGTAGAATTTTAAGATTAATATAAAAGTCTAAGTCCTTCCTCTTAAGATGTTAATAAAACATTTGTTCTTTCTCAACCCAAAGTTTTTGTTAAAAATGGAAATTTCATAGTTCTTTAAACCTCAAATGAATTTACTTGTCTCTACTTTTAAAAACTGAATATATTGTTATGTATTTATTATTAAAAGTAGTTAACCTAATGATTTAAACTTCTGGACTATTAACTTTAGTGCAAGTAAAACTTCTTTTCTGTCATTTTATTTACTACCTGATTCCATGTTCTCTCTACCCATTATTCCTAAACCCTTTTCAATTTAGTGTCCTTCTTGGACATTCAACTGAATTTTTTTAAATGATGAAAAAATTCTGAATAGCAGACCCAAATCTCTGTTTTTTCAGGGTGTTGTACCCATTACCACTGCAGAATTTGACAGTTTACCTACACCTTTTAGAAACTCTAGCCTCCTTTGTTCTGGGTAAGAACTTCTTACTACACATTTACTTATGTCTCTGATCACTTCACATACAACTCAACCAGCAGATCCTATTTTCTCTTTGTAATAGACATTCATTGAGGCTCATTGCTAGGCTTCTTCCATCTTCAGTCTGCTCTAGTACCTGCACATAGAACCTTAATGGAATTACGACAAAATTACCTTCTGGATCAATCCAGAACAAGTAGATCTTGCTTCTTACAGGATAACACTTCAAACGTTTGAATGTGACTATTGTCTTCTTGATCTTCCCTTTTCCTGGCAAATCTCAGCAGTTCTTTTCATCTCTTAAATTTTGATCTGTGAAGTTTTGATACTTCTACTGGACCCTCTCCATCTTGGATGCATTCTTCTACACAAACTTTATTTGACAATAATGTTCTCCCCACTAGCAATTTTATGCTGGACAAAATGACCTGGATTAATTTATTTAAAACTTAAAGAGGGTGGCTCC
>NW_011888800.1:12214000-12223519 GCF_000151845.1 Pteropus vampyrus
CAATCTCTTAAAAAAACAACAACCCTTGCCTCATCTCTAAATGAGTGAAATCTCTATTCCTTCTAAATTTGTTTATACTCTTTGAATATCTTTTTCCATCAAGATGTTGAAGATAATATCAACCCTGTATTGTTGTTATAGAGATTAAATAAAATAATATATATAAAGCAGTGTTTGGTACACAGCATATATTAAGTACATATTTGTCTCCTTTGTAGAAGCCTACACTTTTTTATTCTTGTTTGTTCATGAATCCTCTCCCTTACAAGTTAGAATCTCTTTAAGTGGAGAGGCCTATGTCTATTAGAACATAGAAGCAATTCGATGAGTATTTTCACATAGAAGTATAGTGACTACATATTACTTTACATATAGCCTGACCAATGAGTAATAATAATGTTATTGCTTTCCATCATTTCACCTCATTCAATCTAAGACAGCATTTGCTTTTTCAAGTAAATACTTCACATCTTTGGCTCATATTGACTTTTAATTAATGCAACTTCCGTATTTCACAATAACTTCCAAGTTGTTTCCTTGATCTGGGGTTGCTGTATCTCACTTCTTCCCACTTAAATACAGAACATTAGAAGGGTTTTCATTTAATTTTATGTTCTGGTTTCAATCCAGAATTTCAATCATCAGAATTGTCTTGAATCTTGATTCTGTGAGCAATCATATAGTTTTTAGCCTAGCTTTGTGCCAAATGTAATAATCATAACTTCAACGTCTTTCGTCAAACTAGTCACTGTTGAAAAACACTGAAAACGCTATAAAGAGTTAGACTTCTGTGAAACTACATTGGAGAGCTGTTCCTGATCACAGAAACCAACATTTATTAGAGCATGTCAGAGAAATATGAATCCACATAAAAATATTATTATCCAGGCATATCTCACCATCTTCCCCAAAAAGATATCATGGGAAACTGTTAAATGCATTGCTAAAATCATTAAACCATGTCCATGCTATTTCCCTGATTCTTCATATTAGTGGTAAATGTTCCAAAAAGGAAGCAAATTTGTCATTACATCTTCTTAAACTCATGTTAACTTTTAGTGACTACTTAAATGATGCAAATTACCTATTAAGTAATTAATTATGGACTTGTGACAAAGATTAATTCCAAGTTACCAACATTTAATTTACACAATTTCCCATTACTCTTTCTGAAAATTGAGACATTTGTCCCCATCCATACTTTCTGGCAGTCAAGTATTTTCATGGTCAAGTATTTCTCAAAGGCTTTGAAAGGTTTCTGTAGATGAAAGTTATAAATCACCTTATCCTGAGAATTTTAACTCATCTAATGTGGCTAAACAATATTCTACTACATTTTTGTCCCTTTTATTGGTTGGTTTTTTGTTTTTTGTTTTTTGTTTTTTTTGGCCATTTCTAAAGACCATTTATTTTCCATTGATTAAAAATACTGAAGTATATTAAGCAGGTCTGCTTTTTTTTTGTCATCTGATACCATTAAACCATCTTGCATAAGTAGGGAGTTTAATTCTTCATTAGTCAGTTACTTGATCTGAACATATTGCATATGAAATCCTCCCACCTCAAAGACTTTGCAACGGCTGTTTTGTTTTCTCAAACTTAATGTTCCTCCTCCGGATATTTTCACGGCAGCTCCCTTCTGGACGTCATTTGTGTTGGAGGTTAAAAGTTATCTCCGTACGAAGGACTTTTCTGACTTCTTTAATTACACGAGTGCCCTTTATCTACCATTATTCTCTTTCCTCTTGCTTTGCTTTATTTCATAGTATTTATGATTACCCGACATACTATCCAGAGAAAGATGATAGATTAGATAGCTAGACAGATAATTTTAAAAATAATTTTGTCTCCACCACCAGGATCTAACACTCATTACAGCAGGTATACAGTATTTTCTAGTTTATCACTAGACTTTAGCACCAAGAACAGTGCTGACACATAGCACATATTCAATATAAATTTTTCAATGATTAAAGTATTATTGCTATGTTCATTACTATATGCTACCTTAAGCTCATTCAGCTCTTTACATACTTTCCGACAGTATCCCTAAAGTTTTTGGTCACTTCTCAGCATTAGTCCTAGGTATACTGCATTTCTTCTATATTTGCACCAACAATAGAGAGCCAAAGAAAGTTTATAAATTATGCTTAAAGCCATGAAATAACCATCTATCTATTCCCCCAAGTTAGAATAAAAAATGATGACTTTAATTATTTACTAACATTGGTTTTGTACATCCATTTTTTGTACCCTTACCTGATTCCAAAATCCATTGAAATATCTCAGCTAAATATCTTTACAGTATCTTACCCTTCTTAGCTAAGGGTAACTGGAGCAGTCAAGAAATAAATTAGGCAGCAACAGAGGAAGAATTAATATTTATACCAGAGATTTTAAGCTAACCAAAGTCACTGCAACTGAATACAAAATTTAACTCAATTTCATGGTGGTTAACACCAAAATAATATGATGGCTACATATCTTTCCTCAGACTATAAAAGGCATCTTACAAGATTTTAAAGAAAGATCTGCTTTCTCTACTTTTGAATACTACAAATTATGTGAATCCTTTGGCGGATGCTATATTAATCAATCTGATTAAAGAAAAAAAACAGCAACATTGAACTCATTTCAAACTTAGATTTTTTAAAACCAGAACTTTATTTATCGAAAATTATATTTTTTAACAAATTTAGGTTAATTCAATTCAAATATTTATTGACTACCTACATTATGCAAGCAAATGTAACCACTACTTAAGAAGTAGTTATTTTTCCATTAAAAATGATAAGTACCTCAATTCACAGATTGTCTAAGACTCTAAGAACAAAGCATTATATGATATATGTCAGACAAATTATAATATAAAACATCTCTAACTAGGAAGATACTTTGTTTTAATTTAACAGTGACAAATGAGTTGGATGTTTTATTGCTACAGCTAGAAAATACCTCTTGTTTGTTTGTTTAGTCAGTTGGTGGATTTTAATAAGAATAACAGGCTCTAGTGGATTAATCACTGGCTAAGAGCCAACTTACTAAGACTTAACTTTTCTAATGATCAGCTATCACTCTGTCATTATCTACATTATGATTTTTAAAAACATATAAATAAAATTAGCTGATATCATAACTATACTCAATTGAGGCTATTTCTATAGAATGGCAAAATGAACTAGTTGAAAAATGTACAGATCCCCAATTGCTGCAGGTCAGGGTTCTCAGAAACCAGACTCTGAGAAAGAGTAGTGAGTAGTATGTTTATTAAGTAGGTCCTTGGGCTCAGTCCCTGTGGAAGAGTGGGTAGATATATATGAATGGGCAGAAGTTGAACTGTGATTTGGAACCAATGACAGCCTCAGTTTACCCTATGTAGAACTCTAGAGCTAGAATAGTTCTTCAGAGTTGTGCCCCTTTGAATCAAGATGGCCAAGCCTTTTTACTCTCACATCAGTCATTGAAAACGGTCTGCACTAGGAAGTGGCCTGACCTTGGTGAGGCAGCTCTCTGTTGTCAAGGCAATCTATTAAAGGGGCCAGCAGTTGAAGACTATCTACTGACAGCACTTCCAGCTGCTGGCAACAAATCCTTCACTGAAGGGCATCTGCTGGGCACACCACAGTGACCACCAGTAAACCACTTTTATTGCCTCCTCTCACTCACATATCCCCTGAAATATTCTAATGGCATGGCTCTACTGAGAAAGTAATTTAAACCAGTTACTTGGTTGAATCAGTCAGTTAACTTGACAAATGTTTGGTCCAGAATCTCAGGTAAAAACATCCTGCTTTTCAGTTTCTCCACCCATTAAACAGTGTATGGATCTCAACAAAAGACCTTTGATTGACAAAAGCAATAAAATTAGAGATTTAGTCGGAAAAAAATTTCTTATTAAGTCCCAAGTTCATTAGATATTCGGTCCAGTTTCCAATGTCTTCTACAGAATTATACAACAAGAATTCAATCTTCAGAAAAATCACTCTGAGCCACTTAAGTGATCCTAAATTTTAAAAAATAAGAAAGTATATTCACTATACCATATTTGTTGGGGTCAGAAAAATGATTTGGTGGAAAGAAATTCAACAAAGGAGTTTAAAACAGTACTTTTTCCTTTTATTAAAAAAAAAGTCAAGTAACCAGCATACCCCAGATGGACCGAATATTTCTGACACTTAAGGTTTGAAAATAAAGCTCCTGCGTAATCTAAGCCCTTATAAAATAAAATATCATTTGACATTAACTGTTATATTAGTTGGTAAAAATTTCTGAAAGCTACAAGGCTTATTCTTATTAACTACTCCCTTTCTCCACTCCTCACCTTCCATTCAAAAAAATCTGAAGGGCCAGTCATTTTAATAAACATAGTTCTTAAAAATTATCAGAAGATGCAACAACAAAACATAAAAAATGAAACAAAATGACAACAAAAATGAAAACACTAATGATTATCTATCATCTATCATTCTCAGTTATTGGATGGCAAGCTATTTTGTAACAGTCCTTTCAAGAAGGGTGGCTGTAAGTTAATAACCATTGACCAATTAACAAATTCTAATTTTTATTAGAATTAAGACATCAATGGGATTTTGTTTTTGTTTGTTTGTTTTTTTTTTTTTTTTGCTTCAACACACACCTTCTCAATACTTTTGTTATAGTCTTAGAATCTCGGTGTAGTAGCTTATGAGTGAGAATCTGATTGGCAAGGGACTGAGGAGTTTGCCTTGAAGCTATATTTTCAAAGAAAATACACTGTTTAATTTGAATTTTATGTTTATTTAGGGTGTTCTGAAAGCTAATGGAGGTGGTGGAGAGATGGCTAATGGTCCACAGCTACTGCTGCTTGTTATTTGCAAGCTGATATATTGGGTACTGCCCTTACAAACAAAATTTTAAAAACACAATTTCTTTCTTTGAGAAATTGACATTTAATGTATAGAGCAGTAGTAGGAAAGAAAATATAAAAACATAAATCTAAAAGCTAAGGGGTGAAAAAGAAGACATTAAAAGGGTTAGAATTTGTATCAGACAAAATAATACTGGACTCAGAGCTTGAAACATGGACTTTAGAGAATTTAACCAGCTCACCCCCTATAATTATTTATGGTATTATCTACACATGGGGAAATTAGATGATAATTTGTATCATCTAATTAAGAAGCAGTGACTTAACCACTTCCCAATGCTTTTGATTAAAAGCTTTTAGGGTTAATTATTTCAATATTTACCTTCATACTTGATTTTATATTTAGTGTTTATAGGCACAGTTTTATGTGCCCACAAAGGCAATTCTGTAATTACTATAATAAAAATAGCATCTCCAGTGCTAATTTGATCATGATTCGTATCTGATGTTTTCAAACATTTGTGAGTTAAGAGGGTTTGAAAAATGCCAGATTTTATAAAACAAGTACCTGCATTATACCACTAAACTGATTCTAATTTTGTGTCTAGGCCAAGAGGTGACTCCAGCTGGAATTCTGAAGCACCACAATGATGTGACAGTGAATAATGAGTAGTACCTACTGTGGTAACTCTTCAGCTAAGATGAGTGTCAACGAAGTATCAGCTTTCTCATTGACTCTGGAGCAAAAAGCTGGCTTTGCTTTTGTCGGAATTTTGTGTATTTTCTTGGGACTTCTTATTATCAGATGCTTCAAAATCCTTCTAGACCCGTATAGTAGCATGCCGTCCTCTACATGGGAAGATGAAGTTGAAGAGTTTGATAAAGGGACATTTGAATATGCACTAGCATGACAGCAGCAGCTTTATGGTTTTTAGTGTTATTCTATTGGGACACATGGTGGATATACTTGTAATTACCTTGAGTGTGCAAGAAAGAGGCTCATTTCTTTCACTAATAAACTAATGAATTCAATTAAAATGTGTGGTTAATTATCCACCATGCTGTGTAAATGCTAAACTATTGTTAGGTTTTCTCACTTTCCTCTGTCCCCCATATTGAGGTTTCTAATGAATAGAGCAGAAGGAGCGCTCCAGCCACATATACCATCTCTGTTCTTATCTCAACCATCTGCCTTAAATCTCTGCTTCCTTTTTGTGCTAATGAACTGTGAAGAAGCTTACTGCTTCTGCCTTTCTGCAACACCCAGACACCCTCTGCTCATTCCCAACTCCAGCTCCCTAGTGTTAAAGAATTGGGTATCTTAAAAATAAGGGACTTTCAGTCCCTTATTCAAATAATAAATTGAATATGATTTTCTTAATAACTATAATAATAGCCATTGGTCAAAAAATGTCCACAGGTGGAAAAAATCTCACAAAACTAACACACAAATCCTGCAAGTAACCACAAGCACTAAAGGGCCCCAAATCTCATAATCCCTTGACCCTTCTAGTTATTGTGCTTCTAGAATCTCTTGCAAATAAATCCCTTTAGCTTGGGATCCAAACCAGATCTGCTTTGTACTTATTTCTCCTATTCCCTTTTTATAAAGAGCACAAAAAAAGGGAGTTTCCAGCATGATCAAGTAGAAAGAAAGCTTTTCCAGAAACAAGAAATCCAGTCTCCACCCTGCAACCTTTAGAGCTATGCAAACTTGGTTAGGTCATTTAATTTCTGTGGACTTCAGTGAGGGAGCTAACTAGAGAAGATTAAATGTCCCTTTCAATCTGAGTGTCCTATGAACTCTACACACATGCTGGAAACCCAAAGGTCTGACATGAACAAGGACTTATGATGTCATGAAAGTATTTTTAGTTTAAGAGCCTAAACTCAGAGATTTGATTTCCAATGTTGGCCCAGCCAAGAACAAGCTTTATGACCTAGAAAGTTACCTAGGGGGGACTTAGTTTCCACATCAGCAAAACAAGGATAAAGAAACCCATCTTGAATATCTCACAGGAATGTTGAGGGGACCAAGTGACTTATAATGAATGTGAAAGCAAATTGAAAACCATAAAATCCATTTTAAACATTCCTCACTGATAATAGTAATAGAAGTTCTCAAACCTTAAGAAGCAATGGTTTATTGTAAATTATTTAACCTCTCCAGTCTTTATTTGATAAGTGAAAAGATAGAATTATATAATTCTTAAATTTTTCCCAACCACAAAATTCTCCCTCTCTATGATCACTGAATGGAGGAATAGCAGGAAATAAATAAATACAAAAATAATTCTGTCTTAAGAACACAGAACTATCAAACATAACAAAAAATGATTAATATTTACTGAGAGTTAACATTAAATTAGATGTTTTCCATTTATTATATGATTTGATACTCATATTAATCCTTTGATTTTAGTATCACTATTTCCATTTTATATATAAATTTCACAGATGAAGAATGGAAGTTGAAAGAGACTAACTTCCCAAGGTCACCAAGCTAGGGAGTTGTTGTGTTAGAAATTGAACTTGAGCAATCTAATGTCAGAGTCCTTGTTTGTAAATATCCTGACACTGTCTTCAACACTCTTACATATCTTACAAATACAGTTGCTGCTCAGGTCTATGACACTCCAAAACCAGCTGTCTCAGTGAGGTTTCCTGATACTTTCTATCTCCTAGTAGATTTAGAACATATCTGTATTGGTTATGGATGTTCTGGAACAAACCCATATCTCAACAACACTCTTTGATCCCCAATAGGTACAGGAGTGTCAGCTGGGACATCTTGTAGCCAGTTAGTAATTTGATCCAAGAACACATCTCATTGAGCCATATCAGCTGCACATACTGAAAGTTATATATGCCAGGACGCTAGGCATCTCCTTTGTGACCTAGGCCTTTAAAGTGCTCACTAAGATATATGTTCAAGTACCAGGTGCTCCATTTGTCTCCCAGGAAAGTCACCCACCAAGACCCTCCATTTTGGTGACTAGAACATAACAAGACCAGATCTTTATTTCAAAAAGAAAAAAAAAAAAAACCCAAAACCAAAGAATAAGAAACTTCATGAAGTATGAGCACTATTTCTGAAAGTTTAACATCCACAAGCTTTTTCAGATATCATCAACTTCACCATAATATTATTTCAATCCCTCTAAAGAGAAATATTCTTTTAACCCAAAGTGCCTTCATCCATAACATTTATTCATGGCCTGTAGTGTGCCTTAGACTTTTTGGGGAGAGGGGGGAAAAAGAGAGGTCTGAATTTGTATTTTTAGAACAAGGAACAATATGAAAGATATAAAAGGCTGGTTATAGTAAATATAATATAGAGATTTCCTGAAATGCTAAGCCTTCTAGGAATAGATGTCAAATGTCATAGCCAGATTATCCCCTAGCTGCTCTTTCCCAAGAACCCTGCCAGGGAGAACAAGAAGAAAGATAAATAAAGGAGCATACCTCCACAGTTTCCTCTTGTTATCTTACACTCATATCTGAAATACCCAAATTGGATTTACCTTTCAAGGTTAGCTTTATGGATGGTGTAATTTTATCCATATCCCCCAAACCATCTCCCATCTGCTCCAGAGTGTTTGAATCCTTTTAATAGAGAACAAAGACTTTCATTTCACAGTTAGAGATTAAAGGCTTAGAATAAAAATGTCTGCTTGATGTAAGACCAAGATTAAAATGAATTCACACTACATCATAGTCAAGCAGTCAGTCAGCAAGGGAAAAGGAAATTGACCACTATCAAAGGCACTGAGTCTTTGGTAGAGTAAAAAGGTTAAGAAATAAATAGGTAGGTCGTATAGTAATTCTATTTTTTTTTTATTATAGTTGTGTACAATATTATGTTAGTTTCAGGTGTACTAATAGTGATTCTTCATTTATATACTTTATGATATGATCACTACAATATCTCCAGCAACCATCTGTCACCATACAAAGTTATTATAATATTATTGACTATATTCCCTGTGCTGTACATTACATCCCCATGACTTATTTATTTTATAAGTGGAAATCTGTACCTCTTACTTTCCTTCATCTTTTCACCCATCCTCCAACACCCCTCCTCTCTGTCAACCATCATCTTGTCTGCTTCTGGATATATCCCAAAGAATTTAAAACAGGATCTCAAAGAGATATTTGTACACCCATGTTCATAGCAGCATTATTCACAGTAGCTAAAATTGGAAGCAACCTAAGTATCCATCGATGGATAAGTACTCATGGTATATACATACAGTGGAATATTATTCAGCCTTAAAAAGGAAGGAGATTCTGCAATATGCTACAACATGGATGAACCTAAGGACACTATGCAAAGTGAAATAAGCTAGTCACGAAAAGTAAAATACCGTGTAATTCAACTTACATGAGGTACATAGAGTAGTCAAAATCATAAAAACAGAAAGTATAATGTTGGTTGCCATGATGGGGGTGGGAAGAACAGGGAGTTATTGTTTAAGAGGTATAGAATTTGTTTTACGAGATGAAAAGATTTATGGGGATGGATGGTGGTGATGGTTGCACAACAGTGTGAATGTATTTAATATCACTGAACCCTACACTTAAAAATGGTTAGGATGGTAAATTTTATATTAAGTGTATTTTACTAAAATCAAAAACAAACAATAACAACAAAAAACCTGCCTAGCACC
>NW_011888800.1:12223569-12257822 GCF_000151845.1 Pteropus vampyrus
GGAATATTATTCAGCCTTAAAAAGGAAGGAGATTCTGCAATATGCTACAACATGGATGAACCTAAGGACACTATGCAAAGTGAAATAAGCTAGTCACGAAAAGTAAAATACCGTGTAATTCAACTTACATGAGGTACATAGAGTAGTCAAAATCATAAAAACAGAAAGTATAATGTTGGTTGCCATGATGGGGGTGGGAAGAACAGGGAGTTATTGTTTAAGAGGTATAGAATTTGTTTTACGAGATGAAAAGATTTATGGGGATGGATGGTGGTGATGGTTGCACAACAGTGTGAATGTATTTAATATCACTGAACCCTACACTTAAAAATGGTTAGGATGGTAAATTTTATATTAAGTGTATTTTACTAAAATCAAAAACAAACAATAACAACAAAAAACCTGCCTAGCACCATACCTGGGACACAAAATATAGTAAATGTCCATTCTATAACTGCCCCCCACCCCAAAAATAGTAAAAAGAAAATAAGAAATATGTAGGCTCTTGAAACAGTGTGGCGATGAGGGAACAGTTGAAGGAAAGAGAGTTGAGAGGTGGCAGAAGTAATTGCAAGTAAGCCCACAGCTCCTGTCTATAAGCAAGTTAAAACAATCTCAAATACCATTTTTTAGTTACAAAGTATAGCAATTATATTTTGCAGCACATACTGAACAATAGGAGGTCACTAAGAATCATGTGAAATAAGATGATAGAATTCAATTCATTTAGGGACAGTGAATAGGACTTGTTTTGGGTCCCAGCCTCATCTCAGCTAATTTAAATAACCACTCCCTCCCAGCTGAATCTGAAATGTGACTACCTTTTATATGGGGAGTCAGAACCTTTTGTAGAAAAGAGACAAATGCCTTGTACCAGTGGCCTTTAAGTACAGAAGGAGTTATAGATAGAGACTTATAATTCTATCTCTATATCTGATACAGCCCAGGACATTAGCCTACTGATTAAAATGACACTTCCTTGACTTAGAGCATCTAAGGGGTTTTACTTAGGTATCTGCAGACCCCTTTCTACAGTCTAGAATCTACTCACCAACCTACCATTCTCCTTATTTTAATAGGCACAGTACCTATCCCAGTCTTTAATGATTCGCCCCAGATGTGACTAAGTAAAAGTCACCATTGTAAATATTGCTAAAATAGTAAAAGCAAGTGCTAAGCGTAAACTAAGTATAAATGGGTGCTGTTCTAAACCCTATACACAAATTGACTCACAATAACTCTACGATAAGGTAGATACCTTTATTATCCACAACTACATTTTATAGATAAAAAAAATTAAGGCCAGAGAGAGACTGAGTAACTTGCCAGAGATCACACAGATAGGAAGTGGCAGGACCAGGATAGAAATTGAGCACTCTGACTCCAGAGACTTAATCATTTTATCATACCACAACCATGCTGCTCAGGCAACTGGAACGCTCTTGGATAGTTCCTTATAAAACACTTGGAGGACTCATTCAGTCATCCCAATCGAAAACCATGACAGAACCTGAACGGAAGAATTGTTTGTGCTGTCTTAGTAATCACCACCTCACAGATTTGAGCAAAACCTTTTCCTCAACAAAACTCAAAAATTGAGTTTGATAGGAATGTTTTGCCAGACAAAAAGATCATTTAGCAGTGCCACTGAGAAACTTATCCATGATCTGATTTCTTCTTAAAAACATTTTCCCACTAGGTAGAAATGTTTTCAATAAATCTTAATTCTACTCTCAATCTGCTCACTTCCCATGCAGAGAAGAGTCAAGGTAGTATGCACTATAAGCAATTAAAATAATCTCAAATACCATTTTCGGGTTACAAAGTATAACAATTATCCCTAGAGGACTATATTTTGCAGCACATGCTGAACAATAGGAGCTCACTAAGAATCATGTGAAATAAGACGATGGTGTTCAATTTCTTTAGTTCCAAACAACCGAAGCACTGCTCATATCTTGTTTGATGATTGCTGTTGAGTAATACAACTCCCCTTATGAATTAAAGAAACTTTATTTGACTTCCTGCCTAAAAGGATTAATGGTTTACTACTAGTTACTAGTTGATGTAGTACTTAAGGTTCCTCAGGGCTAATGACTGGGCAGGAATTACAGTATTATTCCAGGCCAATCATTGCTCATTCAGCTCTTTCAAGGAAGATGCTAACCAATGAGAAGCAACCTAAGGTTCTGAGCTGAAAGATAAGTGCCCCATATATTCCAGGGTGATGCTGAAGCAGGTTATGCTTCCTGAGAAGAAGGCTCCTAGGTGGTAAGTTAAACATTTCTGGGCAAAGGAAAAATTACAGTTAACATTATGTCATAAAGTAGATTCTGAGGAGTGGTGTAAAGGTGAAGATATCAAGGATTATGAAGAGAAGTGGGATATTCTATAAAAGCTAACGAGATAACAGATTTACTTATAATTTCCCCAGGAAATTAAATTATTCTATTCGAGGTTGAAGTTAAGGGGTTTTTTGTTTGTTTGTTTGTTTGTTTGTTTGTTTGTTTGTTTTAATTCAGAGTAATAGCTTTAATAATTTCAAGAGAGAAACAAGTTTTGCTTGTATTTATTTTTCTGGAACTTTCTTTGAAAAGTCAAATTTTAAGGTATAAATAAAGAGATAATATTCTAGTAAAAGAATGTTCTAAAATGAGATTATAACATGGATTGTGAAAATGATTATATAATCTGTTTAATTGACAATCAAAAGTAAACTTCTCAATGAAGATTGAAAATATATCATTAATGAGAATCAGTAGAGCATGATTATTTTGCCTAAATATAGCATATAACTTATTGAAGACTGTGATTTATTTCCTTACCCTGAATACTCATATATTATTTTAAAGATTTTATAATAGCTTTTGTAAAACAAATTTATGAGCAAGTCAAACATTTTGAAAACTAACAAAAGATCTGAGAATTTATAGAGACATCATCTTGACAAGATGTATTTTTATAAATTAACAAGATTATATATTTTTAGAAGTTTTAGAAATATTTTTAAATCTTATTTATCACATAGTATATATATATCAATCATAAAATACTTCACAGTTTCAACATTTAGTACAGTCAATGAACCGTGTTTCAGGCTAAGAATATTCTCATCAGCTCTTACTATACCGAATCAGTAGTTATATCTTTTCCAAAGTCATATTGAATCTAACTGCACAGAATCCAAGCAAATATTACAAACACAGGTAACATTTTCATGGAAATTCTTTTTGCCAAAACAAGTCCCCGGTTATTTATTATGGGATTTAATTGTGATTAAGGTGACTGGACAGGTAATTTTTAATGAAATGAATTTGAAACTGTACTTTTTGTGACAGAAAACTGTTTTCTCATACCCCCACTCCTAGTTAAATATATTTATATTACTTGGAACAAGTATAATTTTCTTTTTCAATGACAGCTTTGAAGAACAATGTGAAGATCGTATAGGAGACAATACATCAAGAATCTACTTATTGAGCTCTTCTAGAACAAAAACCAGGAGCTTTCTAATGTAAACACATTGGTGTTTATTTTGAGAAGAAAATATATAGATAAAAAAAAAACAATCATAAAGTAGATAGCTTAATCCTCTCCCACCCCCCAAAAAAAAATCCAGTTTGGAAGATGTCACTGAACAACTCTTCCAACGTATTTCTGGATTCAGTGTCCAGTAATACCAACCGCTTTCAAGTTAATGTCATAAATGAGAGTCATGAGAGCAGTGCAGCGGCGGATAACAACCCCGACCCTCCACATTATGAGGAAACCTCTTTTGGGGGTGAAGCCCAGAACAGATTCAGAATCAGCTTCAGGCCTGGGAAACAGGAGTGCTACAACGATTTCCTTCAAAATGGAGAAACAGCTAAAACAGATGCCAGTTTTCATGCTTATGATTCTCACACAAACACATACTACCTACAAACCTTTGGCCACAACACCATGGATGCTGTTCCCAAGATCGAGTACTATCGCAACACCGGCAGTGTTAGCGGGCCCAAGGTCAAACGACCCAGCCTGCTCGAGATTCACGAGCAACTTTCAAAGGTAAGTTTAAGGGCACAAGCAGGTATACGGCTTCCTCCTTCAGGTAACTTCCTGCTCTGAATATAAAAACGTCCAATGAAGAGGTCTATTCCAAACCATCCATCTTACTTATATGACTATCCCTAGTTCCCAATAAACAGAAAATACACAAGTGTTTCATAAATGTTTACTGAGGACGGAGAACTAGAGAATTGACTCTGAAAGTTAGGCAATATGTCGTATCTTGTTTAGAATTGTAGTCTACTCAATTCACGCGTGGTTAAACATGTCAAACTGAATACTAAGCTGGTTTCACCTTAGTATCAATGCCTCTACAACAGTTATTAAAAAAATCACTGGTGCTTGCTGTAGTTAATAGTGTGGTGCCAGCCTTTAGAGCACATAGAAATTTTTTATATTCTTTAAAGAGACAGCAGAGATTTATAAGATTCGGCATTTTATCCCTTCCTCTTCAAAGCTTTGCCTGAGGCTCCTGAGCGCACTTAAGCATATAAAAGTAACTAAATTAAATTTAAGTACAGAAGCAGCAGATGTGGCTACACTTTTTATTATTTAAGGAATATAGCCAAGGTTCCAAATCTGCCAGAAACATGAGGCAGCACTTTCTCTAATCTTGCATCAAATCATTTATAAGCTTAGTAGATTTCTTCTTCAATAACTTGCTCTAAAATATGTTGATGCACTTTATCTTCCTGTTTTTCTGGAACACAGTTGGGAATGAATATCATTTTTTATGGATATAATTACTTGCTAAGAAGAATAATTAGCTGTCACATATCCAAATGCAGTTTACTCTTGCCCAAGTTTTGAGATAAGAAAAAAAAATGATTGAAATAATTTTTTTCATATTCACTCATTCATTCAGTAATTGTTTATTAAATCATTACTCGCTCCAGGGATTCTAAAAATATTGCTTTCATGAAAGATGTTAATAAAGGTGAAAATTTCCTTTTAGTTTAAATTCATCTTTCTTTTCATAAGAAAACCTATCTCCAAAACTTGTTCCCATTGGCTGTTAGGGTCCCTGAGTCTGGGTCCTACCACCAGAGATTGAGAGACTTCCTGAGGAGGAGCCCGGGCTCTGAATTCTATACTGTTATCCCATCTCCCCACCAAACTTTACTCGTCCTATGTACTATATTGCCAATACTTTTCTACATGTCTGTTCTCTTTATAGACATAAGATTTACACTTTATCTGTGATATCTGATGCTTTAATCAAAAGAAGTTAGCAACGTGGCAATGTCAGGAAAAATCACAGTCTCCATGAAGATTTTTGAGAAGGGGGGCAATTTGAAGCTCCTGAATTCAGACTGAGCTGTCATTTTGCTTTTCTATTTGAAGGAAGAAAAAAGGAGAAGGCAAAAAGAAAGAGGGAAAAGAAGGCTAAGCAAAGAGGGCACAAGGAGTTTCCAAGATGTGAGAGGGACAGAAAGAGAAATTTAGGTATTATAAAGAGATTTCAATTCATTCTGAAGAAGTAAAATGAGCCAAAGTTCTCTCCAGGACAATCATTACAGAGAGATTCTTATAAATCCCTCCAGAGGTTTTCTGTGCCTATACAAACATATATTTATTCCTATCTAATTTTCTGTCTGTGGTGTTGTTTTTTTTTTTTCAAATATGAATTGGCATGTATTTTACACGTTGTCTTGAACTCTGGGGTTTTCACTAAACAATACACTTTGGAGATCTTTCTGTATCAAAACATGTATAATGATTACTATACACCTGGCAAAGAATAATCTGGTATTTTTACTTTGTAAAAATAATTCCACTTTTAGTATCCAGCTTAATTCTTATGGCTGCCTTTTCATACAAAATTCCAAACTACAGGGCTAACCACAATGGAACTGCTTTTCAGTTTTACTAACCACCATTGTTGTTAACATGTCAGGAAAATATAGTTATAAGGGAATCAGGAAAATACATAGCCTTTCTATCAAAGTCTTATGTCACTGAAATTGTCTATGAAAAGTATAAAATAACTATAAAAATTAAGATGGAAATATTATTCTTAAGGAAGCCAGCTGTTTAAAAACTGATCCAAAACAAAAACAATAGAATGAAGTCACATTTGGATCATTAGACTATTAGCAACTAAAAGTAATTTATGAATAAAAACATTAAGACTGACTCTGACATTGAATAACACACTTTTTACTGAGTTTTTTTATGTCTCAGACACGACGTTCACACTTGACACATTCTCACTCAATCCTTATCACAGCTTTTTAAGTTAAGTACTATTATTATTGATATTTTATAGATGGTGAAAGATTTATAAAATTCTATGGATCTTTTATAAGAGAAAACAATGACTTAGAGAAATCAAGCTTCCGAGGTCAAGAAGCAAAGTTCATATGACTAATAAGTTGAAACCATGTCTACATGATAAAGAGTCCATGCTCTTTATTACTATATGTTATCCTCAGCCTACACTCCGTAGCAGTTTGCTTCAGCTCATTTGATAGCTATAGAAAATGGTGGAACTCAGGCACAAAGAAGAAATTGCATCTCAGTCATGATGGGCTGAGCAGGAGATCCCAGCTCCTTTCTTATTTTGGGGACTATGCAAGAAATCATGTTGCTTCCCCTACACAATTAATTGTAAGTTTCAATTTTTTATCATTATAATGAAAAGCATTTATTAGCCATTTATTCACGAGAGCTGCTGTATACTGTGAGTTAAAGAGATTTGATCTGTACTCTCTAAAATTTTATTTTGTAAGTCAAGTGGCATTGCTATGGGTAGCAGTAAAGGACACACAGTCAAGTTAACAAGCATTAAACCACTTATATCAATGTATAAATGCTTATCTTCTGTAAAAGGACCAGAATATATAAATGTGTTCAGAAAATAATATTTTCTAAAGTATTTCAAAGTTCAAGTTTAGAACTTTAGCAATCAAATTGAGGCTATCCAAAATTAGAACTAATCACCAAAACAAATAAAATAGACATTAAAATCAAGGCAATAAATGCCTTGAAGGCCAGTGATAATCAAAAGCTACCCCTAAAATATTTGTTGGAGTAAAACACTGCAATTAAGGGCTCATTCTAATACTTGTTAGAGCCACACCTGGGAGCTCTCACTATTAAAATACTTTGTGGAAACAAACAAACAAAAAAGATGAATTTCACATTATAAATAGTTCGGTGATAGATAGTAAGTAGAGTGAGAGTTCCCTTAAAGTATACGTGGAAAGTATTAAGAATCTTTCAATTTTATTTTCTTATGCTGGTTTATCATGGTTTATCACACATCACTACCTTTTGGCTTAAGTTACCAAAAATATAAGTCAATATGTTTGTGAACTATGTTTTCAAATGTAAAAATAATGTAATTATAAATCATGACCATGGTAGTGATTTAGATGAATGGTTTTAAAACATGAAAAAAAACTGTCTCATTTTCTTCTTTATTTTTTAATTATAGTTGACGATATTATGTTAGTTTCAAGTGATTAGATATTACGAATTGATCACCATGATGTGTAGTAACCATCTGTCACTATACAGTTATTATATTATTGACTACATGTCCTATGACATTACATCCCCATGACTAATTTTATAACTGACAGTTTGTACTTCTCAATCTCTTTCACCTTTTTTGCCCATCCTTCACCCACCTCCCATCTGGCAAACATCGGTTTGTTCTCTGTATCTGTGAGTCTGTTTCTGTTTTGTTTTGTTTGCTCATTTTCACAATTTAAAATACTCCCCTTCATTAAAAAGGCCTAGAAATGTACCAACATAATAATATTAATCATTAAGATATAGAAATATTAGAATCATATGTTTTTTATTTTGAAAGAGCATTAGGAATTACCTGGTCCTTACTGGGGTTGGTTTTAAAACAATCCAGTAGCAGTGGTCTGAGAGGTTTAGGTGGAATAATATTGGTCATATTTTGATAATCGTTGAAGCTGTGTTGGGTACATGAAATATATTATTCTCCCTACTATTGCATATGTTTAAATTTTTCAATAATAAAAGAAAGTTTAAAACAATAAGGAGGGGATCATATAGGCCTAAATATTTGTAGAACTACTTCAATGATAGTCTAAAATTTCTATCCCAGGATTAAAGGCTAAAGGCTTGAAAACATGTATAGTAGTAAATATTATCTAGTTAGTACTTAAATAATATATATCTTATTTTTTTTATATACCCCTTAATCTGCATGTGATTGAAGCTTTACTAGTTTATCAATATTGGGGGGGAGCAAAATTTTTTATCGAATGGCTTCTTTCGTTCTTTCTTTCTTTCTTTCTTTCTTTCTCTCTCTCTCTCTCTCTCTCTCTCTCTCTCTCCCCCTGCCTTTCTTTCTTTCTGTCAACATACTTTGTTTTTCCTTTTCTGAATACTTAATGCACAGATAAAACTCTTAGTAAATAAATAATCATTCCCTAAAGCTATGCAATTTAAAATGCTCTTATGAAAGGTTATGGGTCATCATTTATGGTAATAGAGTATGAACAAACAAATTAATTCAAAGTAAAAAGGGAAAAACTGGTTTCAGGCAACAATCATAAAACTTTCAGTCTTTGATACTTTGGTCCCAAGAACGTGAAGCAGCCGAGACAGTCTGCCAGCCACTGGTTATAGCTCACAGCCATGGAACCCCTATAAACCCTCCACTCTGAGTCTTGTTCAGTACTTTGATGATGAGTTGACCTTATAATTGCTGTTTGGGCTTTATAAAGGAGACATGTCAGAAGAAGAAGACGGCAGACACGGAAAATGATTTTGCCTTAGAGTAAACCATTTCAAAGTAAGGTTTTCAGAAAACTCACTGGATTTATCCTCATTTGCAGTATCCAGGAAAGGTTAAGTAACTTGCTGGAAGACACACCCCAAATTAATTGCATAGCCAAAACTAGATTTCAAGTCTACTAGTTTATGTGCAGCGGTTTTTCAGCTCCAGCATGAGAGTGAGCAATGGAAATGGATTGGATTCTGTACTTATAAATTTACTATCAGAACTTTACAGTCAATAGAAGAAATATACATTTGAGGGTTTTTTCTCCTCTAAATATATTTAAATATATTTAAAACTTTGAAACTCTAGCAGGTTGAACATATTTACCTAAGGGAAGGTTGAACATCCTACAATGACTCTATTTTTGAATAGTTCAGAAAATTATCGCTTTACTAATTTCCATATATGATGATTTTCCTGACACGCCCTTATAGAATATTCTTTTTGCTTTCTGTTATGATGTTCTAGTGATAGATTGAACTATTAAACTCTGACAAGAAGGGTATTTATCAGATAGAAATGTTTATTTAAGGGGAAATTTTAAATACCCTGTACATCCTTTGGCCAACTTTGTAAAATGTTTTTTTACAGTCATTGATATTCTCTTTAATCTAGATCTAAGGGTCACAGTTACCATCAGAGTTCACAAGAGAGCAGAGCAATTTCCTGGACCAAACCCTCAAGTTCAGGTTTAATCATAAAACATGGGTTTTATTCCCAAGACTGTTTTTAAAAAGTAAGTGATTAAGATTTTGTCTCATGGGATCCCCAGTTAATCCAGGAAAGGAAATTGCTTTCTCTCTGAATGAATAGCTGCTCATGGTCTCTGGCCGTGGGATCTTTTTGTTTTTTAAGCACATTAACATTTAAATAAAATTTTTAAAAATTAATTTATATTCCAGTTACAGTTGACATACAGTATTATATTAGTTTCAGTGTACAACATGAGGATTAGACATTGATACAGCTTATGAAGTGATCACCCTAAGTCTAGTACCCATCTGACACCATACATAGTTATCACAATATTATTGACTATATTCCCTATGCTGTACTTTACATCCCTATGATCGTTTTTATAATTGGTAATTTGTACTTCTTAATCTGGCCATGGGATCTTGATTAACTGGAATATTGACAATGTAAAATATTTTTCTCAAATTAAGTCAAATAAATGAATCTCCTAACCAAATAATCTCTTCAACATTCATGGACATTTTAACACACCTCACTTTCCTGTTCTCATTGATTTTCCAGTTGCAGAAAATGAAACTTACATTTGACCCACTCAACGCCTTATGAAGGTAGAATCCTTGCAGAAAAAAAGTAGATTTTTAATTGACTGGAGAACAACCTCAAATGTTTCATCCATCTGTAATTAGCTGTATTATATAGAGATGTGTTATCCAGTATGGTAGCCACCAGTCACATGCAGCTAGCTACTGAGCACTTGAAATGTGTCTAGCTTATATTGAAATGTGCTGTCAGCATAAAATACACACTTCAGAGACATGTAAAAAGAAATGTAAACTATCTCATTAATATTTTTATATCGATTATATGATCAAATGATAATATTTTATATAGATTCTATTAAGTAAAATACATTATTAAGACAGTCTGTGATTTAGATTTCTCCTATAAGGTGGGGTGCCACCACTGCTAATGAATATTTACATTGCAAATATTAGAAATATGATACTCTACAGAAATTAAATATATTTTTTAAATTTAAGGGCCTATATCTGGACCCACGTTATTTCACTAATTTCTTTTTAGTTTTTAAAAAGTAGCTACTGATAAACTGTGAGTTACACACATAACTCGCATTCGTGGCTGGTATAGAGCACCAGGTTCTGCCCTGCTAGTTCAGCCTCTATTTTCATGGATTTTATCCATATCTTGCATTGATATGAACATATGATGTTTCAATTATCTGTGCAAATGGGAAGTGAGGATGCTTAAGATTAAGACATACCTCAGGTAATTCAGAACTAAATTTTAACTATTAATTTGTTCCCTCTGTCATTTAACTTTTTTCCTCAGTGCTGTTGGAAGATAATAAAATAATCTTGTTTAGGATTCATTTCCTTCCTCTCCCTTTTTTAATGTGAACTGCACAAAGGAAACAGTGAGAAATGAAATACTCAATAGGGAAGGAAGAGAAAAGAAACAGGAGACAACAACGGCTAAGAAACTAGGTTATTGCTCTTAAGTGGAAGCGATCAGGTGGCCTTCAAGTCCATGTTATGGATTTGATGCTGTTTATTCGTGGCCTGCCGTATGACAATCTCTGATTGGAATTGAGGAGAAGTAACCCACCATCTTCCTCCAATTTAGTTGACATACAGTGACTCATTGCATTGTATTGCATTGGTTACCTAAGTGTCACAAAAAAAGTCATGTGGGAACAAAGTTGGGAGAACCACTTACCTGCAGAGAGAAGTAGAACATGTTGAAAGAAGGACACAAGAAGTCAAAGTCGGTTGGAGTAAACAGCCCAAATTAGGATCAGTTTATAGTGGGTAGGATGGTGGTACACCAAAGCCCCCAAAAGCAAAAATCCTAGAGCACGGCAAGGACAAGAACTTTGTCCCCAAATAAGGCCTTATAATAAATATCGAATATTTATTTCACATCAGTCCCATTTTAGAGGGGGGAAAAATGCCCTTGTCAGAGATCTCTTAGCAAGTAATGTCAGAACACCTAATTCTATGCTTAAACCAGTTTAGACCATTTAAATAAGATAAAGTTGTTCTTTAATAAAGGTAATTAAGTGTTGAATCTAAGAAGCTTCCTCAATTGTCTCAAAACCCTTACAAAACCCTTACTGGAAAAGATTGCTTTTGGGGAGCTCAGTCAGGTGTAGTCTAATTAAAGAGCCAGGTAAATGCCAGATAGGCTAAATTAAGTGGATGTATCTAAAATTAATAAAAGTCATACCAAAAGGAGAAATTAGAGAGTTGTTTTTTGAGAGAAACAGAGCCATTTCCCCTCCCATTGAATTCAGAGACTATCTCACTGACACAAAAGGTCTTTTTCAAAATTAGGCCACAGGGAGGAAAAACACAAAATAAGGTTCTAACACTTTTTATACTACTTCTTATTTCTCCTCAACTTATCTTGCTAATTGTAAGACTTCTTTCCTTCTGTATATAAGGAAAGAAGGTACATAAGAGTTACAGTTCTCAGGCAAATCTAAATAAGTTTTCCCTACAGAGATAGCATTCTTGTAGCTATACAATGTCTTTAACCTTTTTATTTTTTAAAAGAAAACACTGATGTGAAAAAAGATACTCTGATGTGAGTAGAGAAGTTTTATCATTATTATTTCAAGAATAAAATGAAACCCAAAGAGAACAATGGAAAGAAGGCCAGGTACTCTGCATTAGTGAGGAAACTTAACTTTCCAGCCCTCTAACCAAGCCTTCTCAAACACCCTCCTTCACTATCGTTAGACTTTCCTCCCTTTGTTACATACCTTCTTCTCCCTTCTGTTTTTTCTGTGTTCTAAACAAATCCAAATCTGGCCATTTTCCCCTAAGGTAATATTCTCACCAGTAGAACTGCCCAGGTTCCTTCACCACTCCTGCAGTCTTGGTGCCTAAAATTACTCACAAAACGAAGCCATCAGCTTTCCATGGCAAACATTAATTATCTTATTAAAATGACTAAAGTTTTTTATTTGTCTAAAGTTTTATGTCAATTGTTTTGATTTGCCTCTGAAAGTTTTATGCAACCATGTGTTTGCTGACCATGTATTGTGTTTTTGCTATCTGTAAAAATGCAGAATGTGATGGTGGCCCCAGGTTCAGCTGACAGAGTTGCTAATGGTGACAGGATGTCTGGAGATGAACAAGCTGAAAACAAAGAAGAAGAAAAATCTGGTGCTGTGAAGTTTGGATGGGTGAAAGGTGTGCTGGTGAGAAAGCTCCTGTGTTTATACATGAAAACAACCCAACACTAGTAGACTGAGTGTTGACAAGGCCTGAACACCAGAGTTACAAAGACCTGAGTTTTGCCCTCTATCATTTCTCATCTCTTTCAATACTCCTTCAATCCACAGGTAAGATGCATGCTGAATATCTGGGGCGTCATGCTCTTCATTCGCCTCTCTTGGATTGTTGGAGAAGCTGGAATCGGTAAGCCTTTTTTCCTCTCCTATATAATTTTCTGTGTACGTTATAAACTCAATAAGCAATTTGGTTTCACCATTAATGCTGAATGTGAGATGAAGGTCACAGAAATAATCTGCACTTGAGTTTTTAAACTTTGCCTCTTAGACAATGTTTGTCAGAGAGGAAAGGTGAAGCGTTGACTCCTGGGAGACTGGAATTTTCCAGCTTGCCAGCCAGATAAATGCATAAGGAGATATTCCTATCTTTTCGTGGAGTTTTAGGTATATACAGACACATTTATTTTAAATAACAATATTAATATTTGGAGACATTGTCATTTATCATAGTATCTCTCATAATTTTTGGCAAAACTTCATTAACTAAAAATAACTTGTGCGAAAACTGGTGAAAATGTGACCTGATTAATAAAAATTCTGAATTGTTGGACATTTTCCAAAGAAAATAATTGTGTTACTTTCAGATACTCACAGTAAGAAAATAAAGTTTAATAAAGTATTGCTTAAAATAATAGATAAAATGGCTGAGATAATGTATATAACTTGCTAATTTTTCTAAATGGAAAATGATGTTGAAATTACTGTGCTTATTTAATGTTTTAAATATTATGTTCTATTTGAGGTATTATTTCCTGTGGCAAATCTTTTCTTATTAAACGAATATTAATAAAATTTATATGAAAAATTTATTTAAATTTTATCATAGGTACTGATTTAATGTGATAAAAATTAATGATGTTCTACTCTACATATGGAAAATATATTATAGATCCACTTTGGGAGAAGACTTATAAATCATTAGCGTCAAGAACATAGAGCTTAAGATGTGCTTTCAGATATCATTCCAGAATGTATCTCAATTCACACTCGGAAGATACTTGGTCATTATTTATTGTCTTTGCTCCTCAAAACACGTTCAAAATCACCAACAGACTAACCCTGAAAAAGAAAGAACTAAGTTATAAACTGAAACACTGGTACCAGTTCCCATAGCTTTTCCATGTTTCGTGTTTGGCAACTGCTGGGTTCCTGACAAAGGGCTGCTTGCTGGCTTTATGATGCATATCAAATGAAGGCTTACAGCCGCAGGGTCCAAAATAAGTATATGCAGTTCCACGGAAAATCTGCATTTTAATATTGCCAAGTTTTTGCTTCAGGGTTTCATGCAAAATTAGGTTTTTAAGGGCAGTTTAGTAACTTATTGAGATCATCAAGAAACATTACTTTGTTTAGAGGTGTGAGTGTAGCCAAGGGCAAGAGTAATTCTTTTTAATGCAACTTATTTAACATCCATATGTTTGGGCAATAATCTGAACTTTAATCAGATCTTACATTACTCTTCACAGTCAATCCAGTTTCATGTTTATTGCAAAGTTGTAAAGTATGAAGAATCCTATCTTCTGCTAAACTTGTTTATTGTACTTTCAGGCGTCAGAATAGTTTTAATAAGAACGTTTTATTTAAGTTATTTAAGTAGTTCAATCCTATTGTAGTAGAGTTCTATCTAAATGGATCTTTAATAATTTTTTTAATGGAATTTTTTTTTCTTTTAATTCTTAGAAGATAGACTTTAGTGAGTAGTAGAAACTTATTACCACCCTTACTCAATTTTACTTGCCTTTGCTGTAAACTTAAAGCTAAATGAGTTGATTAAGTCACCATCTGGGGCCCATGTGGGACCATTTATTGGGTAAGAAAAGAAACAATAGTTTGAGAAAGAAACCTGAATACACTGTAAGCCCAGAACCTGGGAACAAAGCCAGAAGGAAGCTGGAGTCAGGAACAACAGTAGCTATAGCCCTTAAGTAACCATTCCGAGGCCATGGGTTTTGGCTGTCTTGGCATTCTACCAAAAGCAAATGGTAGAATGAGCCAATAACTCATATAGCTGTTTTACTCTGTCTTGGAGACTTTGGCTGGGCAAGATGATTTCTAATAAATTTAACCATCAGGCAGAGAAGAAGGATGTGAAAAGCAGATATGACCTGAGGCAAGTCATTAATACTCCTTGAGTTTTATTTTTTCATCTGAAAATTATGAAGCTAGATTGTTTCTCAATTAATTCTTTGAAAATAATGATAAAGAACCTCGCCGAATAGGCAGACGCAAATTGAGATAGACTTAGGGTAGTGCAATGGTCTTCAGACTGTGGAGTACATAAGAGTTACAGGGAAAGTTAAGCTACAAACCTGCAGAATCCAAGGATTCACTTTGAAAGAGCCAAACTCAGTAGGTCTAGGCATTTTTAATGAGTACCCTGGGTATTTCCTGAAGTATGTGTTTTAAGGACCACACTTTGAGAAAACTGTGAATTGAATGTTCTCTAAGCTGCCTTTTACCCTGGGATTTTGTTTGATTGGCAAATCCCTCACTGTCTAAATGTGTGAAATTTTGTTCTAGGATTTCATATGGTTTACAGAAATATATACAACGCAAAAGGATGAATTAAAAATTGTTGGAAAAGTAGAGGCAAGGGGAAAATAAGCTAGAGAAGTAATAAAGTCAGAGTAGGTTAAATGTCCTGAAATGCAAAGTATATGGTCCTATGCAGTTGCTGGGGTGAGCTAAATATTTGATATCAAACTTTCTCAAAACAAAGGCAAGAGCAAAATAATGTGCAAAAGATAAAAGAAATCACCTTTGGGGGTACAAAAGACTGAAGCCACATATAATGTAATGATACCCATCCCAGGATTCCTGCAACAGAAATGAAGAATTTAGGGCATCTATTTCTTACAACACCAAACTTTAAGAGTCTACAGGGGCTGAGGCAATATGGTTCAAGTCTGCACATTGTGTCTACAGTTAGCCTCTTCCTATTACACTTAAAGCTGTAAAATTAACTAGAGACTTCTGCTAGAGCCAAGATATAGCTGGGAGCATCAAAAGAGCCAGCCTCCAGTACCTCATCCACATTTCTATCCTTAATCTCCCCCCACTCCCCCTTCTCCCAGGACATGGATAGAGAGATCACAGCCTCTCTTGGCCAACTGTTCTAATCATCCTTGAAACAAGAGAGCCTGCCAACAACAATTATGAAGCACCCATTTTATGCAGGGGAGCAAGAACATTTTGGCTGGAGCCAGAGTGATTTTAGCCTCACAACTTCTCCCTGAATTCTGCGTTGACCTCCATTGAGGAGAATATTGTAGGAGAGGAAAAACTGTTTTCCCACTACCCATAGTAGGCTCATTGGTTAAAGACCTGTAAATTAGACTGACAAAAGACAGATTAATAACAGAAAAACAATCAGAAGTTTTATTAACATGTGCAGTGTGCATACATATGGGAAGACAGCAAGGAGTAACTCAAAGAGTTGGTTTGAGTTGGGCTTATACAGCATCTTAACAAAAGAATGATACATTTTTAGAGACGTGACAAGACAAAGGAAAAGGACTGAGTTTCTAGCGTGGCAAATTGTAGGAAGGCAAATATATAAGGGAACTAACGGAAGATAAGTATAGTTTGTTACATAGGTTCCTCTGATAACATCTCCAGCTGCTAAGGTTCTAGAATTGTTACCGGAGATTCAACCTCTGTCCTTTCTGATATAGGGGAAAGGGGATACACCTTTACAAATTTATGTCCTGTTTTTAGGCAAATACGACAAAGTATCTGCTTCTTCTCAATTGGCTTAGCTCAAAATAATCTTTATGCTAAAGTGGCATTTTGGGGTAGCATATCCTGCTGCTCTTCTGTATCCTCCTGGCTGTGTATTTCCTGAAGCCGAAGGCAGCCTTGCCTTCCTTCAAATTTTGGTTTACCACTTTCTCTTTCTCATAATCATTGACCTTCTGCAGCATAAGATTCTTGAAGGCAGTTTTTTTTTTTCATTTCATTTTATTTGTTCCTTGCATTTCTAACCTAACACATAACTGGATATATAGTAAGTTTTTAATAAATAATAGCTATTTTGACTATTGCGGATATGATCTAAAAGCAATGCCACTGACTCTGTATTGTGGTCTGTGCATTATGCACTGTGCTAGCCACTTTACACACACATTCTTTTTAATTGCATTGACACTTTTGGCTCACAAAATAAGTAACTTGCCAGAGGTCATAGAGCCAATTAGTGAAAGTTGTTCATTTAGATTCTTTCCACTTATCTGCCAGATGAATGATTTGCTATGCTGTATATAACTTTCCACTCCTACACAACCAAATGTACATCAAAAGATGGTTACCTGGAAAGATGAATATTTACTCTTTAGTTATATTAACAGCTTGGTATTGTTTTGACCAATTATTACGTTTATAGGTATCTAGAACTTCATAAAAAATTGGGTTCACATCAAATTTTGACCAGCCATAGTTGCTCAGTCATGTATAGCTTCTCATGCACATCTTAGCTCTAGAATTTATACTACCCTAGGCAAAAAACTTCAAAGCTGAGCACTTAGTCTGTGGTGATTTCAGGCCAACTTGTTAACTCAAATGTGGTCTTTTGGTGATTACCTTAGACTTGCTGGTTTTTATGTAAACGATCTAATGAATTGTTCTACCGATTAATTGCCTTTATTTTTCCTCTCTCAACTGAGGTCTTGGTGTGATTATCATCGGCTTAGCCGTGACAGTGACCACTATCACTGGTTTATCCACCTCTGCTATTGCCACAAATGGATATGTCAGAGGAGGTAATTAAACTTGTGACCCGCACTATCATTTGTAAGGTAAAGGCAACACAGACTCAAATAGTTCACCACTGACCTTTCTGGAGTGTTTTCAAAGGTAATCTAAATTGGTTCCCCGCCTCCACTCCCTTCTAGGCAAGAGAGATGCAAGAAGAATGGAGAAGGATTTAACCTTTGTCAAACCTCCAACTTTCTCATTCAGGTTCCTCTCAAGCAAGAGAGAAGGTCAAATGTCATGTTTTCTCTTTTCACAGCCAAGGTAGTTTCTCTCCCAGGACACCATCATAAGTCAACTTTTCCTTTCCAGGGCTGCATTTTAGAAGTTTTCGCTTCATTGTAATGAGCGGTTCTCCAACCTGATCTTTATGCCAGGCAAACCAGTTTCTCCTTAGCACAGAGCAACTACATTGGGGCTCACGGCTTGGACGTGAAGACTTAAATTAAAGGCAGTATAGTTTGTGGCAATAAGAAATCCAAGGAAGAAAAGTAAAATGCAATATCTTTTATCTTTCATTGCTGACAGGTCTTGGAGTTCTCATAATTCTTCTTTCCACCATGGTAACTTCTATTACGGGGTTGTCAACTTCAGCAATAGCAACTAACGGGTTTGTTCGTGGAGGTAAAATTTCTAAGATATCTAATGGTCTCATCACTTGCTACTGGTAGGCAAAAATATTTTTTATATATTTCTTTTTGATGGGAACAAGAACATAGCCCACTGTTCTTGAAGTCTGGCTAACGCTTTGGATGAGCTGGATGCAGAAGGAAACATAAGGTACTGTGAGTACAGTCCTGGACTACTTTGGTCAGCTGCGGTCTCTTTTCTAATGGATTTCTCTGGCGTATTGCAGGTTATGGTTTCCAGATTTTCACATTCCTTCGGTAAACATTTTATTTTTCAGGCTAGTCTGTACTCCTCTCATTGGTGTTTCTTGGAAAATGACCGCTGGACATGGCCTCAGTTTTAAAGTTTAGTACATTTCAGGTGCTTCCTAGTCCTTCGTGGAATGGGATCTTTTAGAACATTTCAGGTTTTTCATGGGGAGACTGATCCTCTGTGACAAGATTCAGACTGCTGTCTCCTGAAGCACTGGTGACGTCTAGAACCAAACACTTTTCTTGGGGAATTTTGCAGGTCTCGGAGTGATCGTCATTGGCCTGAGTGTGGTAGTGACAACACTCACAGGTATTTCTATGTCAGCTATTTGCACAAATGGAGTTGTAAGAGGAGGTGAGCCCATTCATTTACTTATGACTACAAACTCTGGTTATGCAGTTATGTTTAGAGTTGGTTTAATGTTGGAAGTAAGAACTATGTATTGATAATTAGTCCCTAAAGCCTTAAAACAAAACAAAATAACCCAAAATTTAAGGAGTAAGGCAAAATTCTTCTCAACTAAAATTAAGAGATCTCCAGAAAAGATTTTTTTTTGACCCATTTCCTATGATTAAACACGCTTATAAAGTAGAGAGTGACCAGGTGTCTAGAAAGAAGGCATTTCTTTGTGCCTTGAACAAGCCCTGCTGTCTCTCTCCCAGGTCCCTTCCAGTGCCCCAGCTGACACTGCTGATACTTTCTGCTCAGTAAGTCCTCAGAGTTCCCCACAACACTATGCTCCCATTGGCCAATAGCCATGAGAAAAGGCTTTAAAAGAAAATAAAAACAAACAAAACGAAGAGTTTCTTTCGAATCATCTAGGAACAAGCAGACCTAAGCAGAAAATAAAGTGTGTGAAGTTCATCATTGTTTAAACTTCCTTTCTTCCTCTCTCTTACTCTGCTTTGGCTCCTCGGGTCTCTGCTCAGATACCTTATCCAGGTCTCCCTACCCAAGACCTTCTAAAATGCCATCCTACACATAGCATGCCTCCTTTCACAATTCCTACCTGTCTCTATTTTGATCAACTCTAAGTAACTGGCTAGCTCATTTATTTAATGTAATATGGACAAAGGAAACATCTAGTTTTCTTCTCAACATCTAGGCCTCTCAATGTCTAGTCTTTTTTACCTTCATCAATCTACTCTCAGTATCCTCTAGGCGGTTAATTTGTCCAGCTCACTCCTTTATGTTCACAGAAGCACACAACCATATGTAAAACTACCTTTTCAAGGTCCAGAGGAGAGACAATCGTTCCAAGCTCTCCCTCTCTTTTCTTCCTATTTGCCACCTTCATATACAAATGGGTATTTGGCAATAACCAAGGAGTGGATAATATATAGCACTATACAGATATCTTTTTTTATATAGCAAATGTATACCAGAAAAGAAATTAGTATAACAATGATAAACTTCACCCACTTCATTTTCTGCCTAGGCCTGCCTACTTCTGGAAATTTAAGATATAAAATTTTCTTTTACTTTTTTTGATTTGAACTCTCCAGTGATTTTTTTTTTTTACAGAACAAAGTTTTTTCTTTCTTATATTTTTTTGGTAAAGTTTGCAATATTCTTATTTGTAGCATTTATATGATTAGGTTTCAATAAATTGGATTTTATTAAGTCAGGAAAGTTCTATTGTAGATTATAGAAAATGAACAGAAAATGAACAAGGGCTAAGTTATTCCTTAAGGTTGCACAAGATTCCTAAAATTATTAGAAATTTATAATATTTTTATTAGAATAATTAATATTTCAAATGTTCTCAGATGTTCAAAATAATTTGGTTTTATAAGCTAAATCCCTTCACTGTTCCTCAATGTAAAGTATGTTCATTTCTTGTTTTAGGTGGGGCTTACTATCTTATTTCCAGAAGCTTAGGGCCCGAGTTCGGTGGGTCTATAGGCTTGATCTTTGCTTTTGCCAATGCAGTGGCTGTTGCTATGTATGTGGTAGGATTTGCTGAGACTGTGGTAGACCTTCTTAAGGTAAGTAAAAGCTTTTCTTCAGCCAAGCAAATAATTTGATTCAATTTGTTTTTTCAGGGCACTAGGGCATATCATTATGGCGAGATGAGAGGAAGTAGATTTATTCTGCAGAATGTGGAAGCTGAAAGAGCCTTAGACTTGGCATTAGAAATGGCTTGGAATTCTGGCTCTCACATTTACCAGCTGAGAGATTTTGGACCAGTCGCTCTATTCGTCTGAAATCTGTTTTCCAAATCCATACTATGGGCTAATAATACTATTCTATGTGTTTCATAGAAACTTGGTACTGATCAAATAAAATTATTTATATGAAATACAAAACAGATAAATAATGAGTATTATTATCAGCCGTAATTCTATAATTCCCCTTTATCCACAAACGATAAGCTCCAAGACCCCTGGTAGATGCCTGAAACTGCAGACAGTACTGAACCCTACATATTTATGTTTTTTTTTTGTTTTTTCCTGTACACACATACCTATGATAAAGTTTAATTTACAAATTAAGCACAGTAAGAGATTAACAGCAATAACTATTAATAAAAAGAACAATTATAACAATATATTGTAATAAAAGTTACGTGAATGTGGTCTCTCTCTCCCAAAATATCTTATTGTACCATACTTACATGTTCACTTAAGGGAAGCACTTTACGGTTTCTCTTTGGTATATCTAAATTGCCAGCACCATTACTCTTGTGCTTTGGGGCCATTATTAAGTAAAATAAGAGTTACTTGAACACAAGCACTGTGACACCATGACAGTTGACCTCATAACTGAGAAGGCTACTAAGTGACTAACAGGTGGGTAGCATATACAATGTGGACAAACTGGACAAAAGGATGATTTATGTCCTGGGCAGAACAGAGTAGAACAGTATGAGATTTCATCACTCTACTCGAAATGGGACTAAATTTAAAACTTCTGAATTATTTATTTCTGAAATTTTCTATTTAATATTTTGAACCACTATTGACCATGAGTAACTCAAATCTCAGAAAGCAAAACGGCAGATAAGGGGGCGCTACTATATTACTATTATGGTTATAGATTTCCAAAGGGAAAGAAAGTTCGAACATTAGAATAACTCACTGCAGAAAACTAGATGTTTTCTAGCTTTGGTGCCCCATCTAGATGGTTTATATCTCAGCATGTAAATTAGCTGGTACACAAACTAACATTTGTACTCTTCCTTTTGTAGTAGTGATAGCATTCACTGAATTCAATTGGTAACAGTACCTCCATTTAAAAATTAGATGAATAAATGAGTGGATTATATAGTTCACAAGGTATGTTATCTTAAAGAGATGCATTATCTGGTTTGTGTAGTTTATTCTTTAATTGATTTTCCAATATTTATTTTCCAATATTCATATTGGAAACCCACCCATTTTTGTTCCTCTAAGATTTCCTTGACACACAAAAATAACTCATCATTCTTCCAAAACAAAACATGATATGTGTATGGACACATACTTTTACTTAGTGCTACAATAGCTTCAAAAGCTTTGACTAGAATGAATCTCTAATATTTCCAACTCCTAACCTTGGCTATCAGAGGCCTATTATCATAGGAGAAAATAATGTTAGTTTCTTCATTTTCTCAAATTTATGAGCATTTTATTTTTCTATTATCTTACATGTCCCCAGACATTCACAGTATCACTTTTTACTATTAAATGCTACAATAAGGTATGCAGGGAGAAAAAAAAGTTCCATCGGCAGCCAGAAAGAAGGGGGGTTGGGGGACTGAGATAATGGGGTGAAGGGTTAAAAAAGTATAAATTAGTAGTTGATAGATGGTCATGGGGATGGGGAGCACGGTAGAGGGAATGCAGTTAGCATTAATGAAATGGCTAGGTGGAGGGCCAGAGGAGAGAAAGAGAAATTAGAGGGGTTGTTTTATAAACTATATAAATGTTTAACCAATGTAATTTGTTCTTAAAACTAATAATAAAATAAATTTTTTTAAAAAAGCTCCATCTCTAACCATTTTTGTAAATTTTTTTTCCAGGAGAGTGATTCAATGATGGTAGATCCAACCAATGACATCCGGATAATAGGCTCCATCACAGTGGTCATTCTTTTAGGAATTTCAGTAGCTGGAATGGAATGGGAAGCAAAGGTGAGTTTCTCAAAATGAGGTCAACAACTATTGATCAGGTTCTAAACAAATTGCGGGGATAGAAGAAACCTCATACCCAAAGAGAACTGCTGTTATTACTTGCTATGGAAAAGTTGCAGGTGGAACACCAAGCCCTCAAAGCATGAGGTCCAGGCAGTCATGACTCACACACAGCACATGTGTCACATGATCAGACCTGTGCTTTGTTCTTCTTTATGTTATCATCACAGTGACAAAACCACCAAGGTTGCTGTCTTCGCCTCACACGGACCCCTTATGATCATAACAGCGGTACATGCTGGAAGCCTGTCTCTCTCAGTTATACCCTGGTGTCCCCTTTCAAGGTGGCTGTAGGTGCTGAAACCCAAAAGAAATAACAAGTGTGTTAGGAGATGATAGATGCAGAAACTATCATTCTCCTCTAAAAGCCAGTACTTCAACAGCAAATTTGAAGACATTATAAGCTGTGGAACTAAAGAATATCTGGATTTAACTAGTAGTAAAATAACTAGTAAATTTCTGAATGATGGGGAGCATGTCTTTTGCCTGCTTTGTAACTCTCTATAGTGACTGGCACAATTGAAACTGATACTATGTGCCTAGAGATGTAGAAACTAGGTCTGAAGTGGTCACCAGAAGTGGAAAGATGGCCAAAGGCTTCCACTTATAAAAGGCAATAGGAAACATTCCTACATGGCACTCTCTTATGGATTATGCATTCACACATTAAACAAAAATTGATTAAGTGCCTACATGTGCTAGGCATTGTTCTAGGCACTAGATATTTAGTTGTGAATAATACAGGCACATACAATTTCTACCCTACTTGAACATATGGTCTATGAGGATATGAGTAGTAATCAAGTAGATAAATAAGTAAATGTAAAACGGTAAATTGTAAAAGTGCTATGAAGAAAATAAACAGGATTCTGCGAAAGAAAATAATGGAGAATCTACTTTTGATGACTTTATTCCCTGAGGGAGGTAATGTAGTTTCATGGCAGTACAGGGTAGAATTTAAAGCTCTAGCTCCGCCATTAGGATGCCTGGACTTGAACCTGGTTTAAATCTATAATGACTTTTAGTAAATTTTTTAACTATCTGTGCCTCAGTTTCTTTATCTTTAAAATGATGATAATAATATTATCTACTTCATATGGTTCCTGGTGGTATTATTTATCTGAAAGAATACTGGTAAAGTTAAATCTGCATCTATTATATTGTAAGCCCTTGGTGAACATAAGCTGTTATTATTTAGATTTAGTGGTCAAGAAAGGCCTATCTGAGGAGGTAACTAAGAGTTAAAAATGAGAGGAAGGAAACAATTATGCAAAGAGTAGGAGAAGTGCCTTCTTAACAACACAGAGGAAGCCAAGCACCCAAAAAACACCACAAAATATATGGAGAATCAAAGAAAGACAGTTCGACTGGTCAATATTGCATACCACTTTTGCTGGGCACACGTTAGCAGCCCAACATCAAATGCACTAAGTGTCAGGAGAATTTTTGAGTCATTCTGTGTTCTCAATACTCCTGCAGTTAGTACTGGGAAGGGGAGGAATCCATGGTGCTCTGCCTGAAAAGGAAATAAACTCTTTCAGTGTTAAAACTTTGGGCTCTGTTTATATTCCAAGGACACTGCAGTTAGTTACCTATCTAGTACTTGGAATGTTTTTGTAATGTCAAGTTCCGAAGCACGTGCTCCCATGGAAAATGCAACATCTACACTCACATCAAATAAGGCTTATTAAGATGCCATTCCATAAGGACACAGGTATTACCTAATCTGGGTAGTAGAATCTTAACTGGAGTAATCAGTCTTTCTTCAGTAAACATGTAACTTTTATAATTATGTAAAATTTATTAAATAAATCTAATTTGGTCTCTTTTTACTTTGCCATTCCAGGCTCAAGTGATCCTTCTGATCATTCTTCTTATTGCTATTGCAAACTTCTTCATTGGGACTGTCATTCCATCCAACAATGAGAAGAAGTCCAGAGGTTTCTTTAATTACCAAGGTATGTGTGACAAATAAGTTGCTCTGCAATCAATGGCTCCCTATTGCTTGCCCCATCACCATTCCTGTGACCCCCACACCAGCCTTGGATTTCCAGTGTGAGCCAGGGAAGAGCTTGAGGTTCGATTCAGGAGAGCTCGAGTGAGTAGCAACCCTACTGCTTCCCAGCTCGACAGGTCACCTAACATGTTTGGGTCTCAGATTTTCCTGGTAAGCTGTGCATGATCATAGTAACTTCCTGAGGAGATTTTTAAGATAGTGAATGTAAAAGTGTTTTGAAAACAAAGTGTTACACAAATTGTTCTTGCTGTCAAAAGAGTAGAAACGGAGTGCACCTGCAAGGAAAGAGAAGAAAGCTCACATCAGTTGTTCAACCACTGAGAGCACTAAAGCCAAACAGTGTCATATTTTCCTCCTAGACATTTTTGCTTCTTGCTTTTTTAAAGCATTGCTTAGTTAAGCATCACTGCCAGGTTTTCAGGCATAAAAGACTGTAGAAGTTCCTTAGTGTAGCATCCTGTGATAATGTCAGTGAGCATGAAATATGACTTCTCTCCCCTGTTCTACGCCACCCGTCCACTCTTTCCTAACTTTCTACTCTAGCTTACTCAAGAATCCACTGCTGAGATTTAAAGAATATTTCTCTTTATTTACTCACCTGTCAGTATTCATTTCCTTTTTATATCATATCACCTCTTCCTTTCTGGTTCTTTTTTTTGTAAAGATTGTATTGTTTGCTTTGCATGTTAATTAATTTCCTTTTTCTATTCTTTTCCCTTCTTCCACCTCCTGTTGTATGTTTTCTGATGATATAAATTTTTTTCCTAATTTTTGTGTTATTCAGGATTCTTTTGTTCACATTTTTCTCTCTTTTTCTTACTTCCTTTTTCTTTCTTTTTTTTTCATCTAGATTTTATTTCATTTAAATAATTTGGTGACAACCTGTGGGGTAGTATTATTTTATGACCAAATCTCTTCACAGTATTATTCTCCCATATATGAGAATTTGGTATAAAGATTTAGGATTCAATCTCTGGGAGCAAGGAGTGTAGAAGTTAGAATTTTAGTAGCAAAATTTGTAAGGTAGTCTCACTGACAAGGTTCTCTTGAGATTAAAGAAAAACATAGAAAAGCAGTGTGTTGGTTAAGGTATTTATGCATGTGATAACGTAGTTGTATGTATATAGGACAGTGTACGTGTGTAGTATATCTGTGAGTCTGCCAGTATGATTATGAGAGAATTCTCCATTTCCTCCTTTTTTAATCTTCCAAATTTAAAGAAGTCAGGTGGCCTGGGTCTCCACTGGCACAAAATTTATTGATTTTTCAGAGCTCTTTCCTAGAGCTCTTAAACCTTGGGATATATTTTTTGAACTTCGACAAATATTAGCATAAGGTTTATCAGAAGTACTCCAGCATATTTGAGTCCATTCTGTTTAGATTATAGGAGCCTATTTGAATTTAAGGCTCTAGAAGCCAAAGGTAATTTTATCTCCTACTCTGTGAAGAAAGTTTACATGATTATTTTCTCATTATTTGTGTTGCAGCATCAATATTTGCAGAAAACTTTGGGCCACGCTTCACTAAAGGTGAAGGCTTCTTCTCTGTCTTTGCCATTTTTTTCCCAGCAGCTACTGGGATTCTTGCAGGTGCCAACATCTCTGGAGATTTGGAGGTATGTTGTTTTCTCTGCTTTTATAGTATTGTGTGTGGTAGTTGCCCAACAGTCGTTGGGCAAAACAAGAACTTGACAATGACCATGCTTTTCTACATATTTCAAAACTATAAGATTTCTATTAACTTTCTTGATTACTTAAAAATTCTCTTTTTATGCCAAATTTTAATGCCAAACTACCCTATACCAGATAGTTCTTCCAAAAGTCTTATTCAGTTATATCAGAAGGGCAGAGTATAATGACAGCGTGTCACATTTCCAACAAAATGAGCATAGTTCAGTGAAAAATATCAGAGCTACCCTTTCTCTTTTAAACACAGTGAACAAGAACATGGAACATTCAAGAAATAACAAAGACAAAAAAATTCTTTATTACTGAACACTTATATCATTAAATTCAGAAATGCATTCACTCACTCGATAGGTGTTTACTAGCACTTGCTCCTATTATTCTATGTTAAATACTGTAAGGAGCATTGTATTAGTTAGGATATTGGTTTGAATGTTTTATATAAGACCAGTAACCGTGACCTAAACAAGATAGAAGTTTGTTTTTCTAGTACATAAAAATTCAAGCTCATGACCATCCAGTGGAATAAAAAAGATCACCCCAAAAAGTAGCCCAGGAACCCAGAAAACCTTCTTTGTTTTACCATTCACTTGGGGTTTGCCCTCAAGGTCCAAGATGACTGATTACTTCCAAGATCACAGTCTAGTCCATAGGAAAGGGAAATAAGGGGAAGCAGAATATAAACAATTCCTGGACCTCGCATGTATCGCTTTTACTGACATTCCATTTTCCAGAATTTAGTCTGAGACCTTACCTCATTGCATAGACGGCTGAGAAATGTAGTCTCTAGCTGGGCAGCCATGTGCCTAGATATAATTTTAGAGGATTCTGGTATTAAAAGGAGGAAAGTGAGAATGTATATTTTAAAATAATAAGCAGTTTCCATCACACACATAAAAAAGTAAAAGACACAGGTTTTACCTCAATAAATTTATAATCTACTTCGGAAGACAGAAACATTTACGGGAGCCATCAAGAGATATAAATAAATGAAAACCGTATGTATTGTTCAAATAGATTGTGAAATAAAAATAATGAACAAATAATTAAGTTAAGGATTATTTCTTCAAGGAAGTTAAGTTTTGAGTATGAACTGAAAGCAAAGGCTAAGAACTGACTATTTGCGAAAAAGTATATTACAAGGAGAAAGGACAAAAGAACAATCAGGCACGGGGAAACTGGAAACAGTAAAGAATCTCTCACAGTTTAACTGGAGAAGCCCTCGTGAAGCTGGATAATCTTATAAGGCAAAGAAAAACAGCTGCTGCTGGTGAGAGGTGTTTGCCCTATAATATAACTCTGTGAAATGGGAACTTTGCCTTTGGTTTTGTTCATTTCTGTATCCTTGGAGCTAGTAAGGATTCAATAGATATTTATCAAATGAATGAACAAAGGCATTTAGATTTGTTACATTAAGGACTACAGTGCCATGGTAAATTCTTGAGCCTAAGAAAAGATTAGACTGAAGTTCAGAAAAAAGAAGTAACTTGTTCAAAATGATTCAAGTAGTATAACTGTTTAATGAAATTTAGTTATGGATGTTGAGCTTCCCATTTCTCAGATTTGGGAAAGTATTAGCTGTCACTGATTTAAATTTCTGCAAACTGTAAGCACACATTTAATTTAAAGAATATTGTGCTTTTCTTAGATTCCTTAAAGACAATTTAGAGTTAGATGTGTAGAAGTCAGTTCAACTCGGCCAGCACTTACTGAGTGTCTTCTTACACCAGGCACTGGGGAGGGAAAAAAAAGCTCAATCCTTCCCATGAACAGGTAATGGTCTACTCTAATTGAGTCATAAGAAGCAAAAAACAGATCACGTGCAAGAGAAAGAAGAAACAGTAATTGTCTATCTCCAAAGAAGTAAGGGAAGCCTTTCAGAGAAGGAGACACTCAATTCATATTTCAAGGGATGTATAGGAGTTCATCAATAGAACGTTGAAGACAGGGAGGGTTGGAACAGATGGCATGGAGTATAAAGAGGCACAGAGAAAGATCCAGCTGATGAAAATTATTTTATGTTCAGAGTGAGGCACACAAGTAAAATATTTTCATCGATATATTAATAAACGTACTTATAAAGGATCTTCTATGTGTCTTAGGTACTCTGAGAGTAAGCAAAGAACTAGACAATATCTCTATCTAAAAAGGCAAAACTTACCATTTCTCCCAAGATAAATGCTAACTTGATTTTGGGGTGCCATGTTAGTAAAGTATTTTACTTATCTATCAATCTGTACTATGTTAGTAAAGTATTTTACTTATCTATCAATCTGTACTATGAAAGTATTTTACTTATCTATCAATCTGTACTATGAAATCTCTAATCTCTATCTATCAATCTGTACTATGATTTTGAGATTACATGGAAAGAAAATGCAGAGGATATCTTGTCATGATTTTCAGAATACAAGCTGTCATAGTATTGTTGCAAAAAGTTCGATTCCTTTCATTTAAAAATATTTTGGTGATTTTACAGTTAAGCTTAACTTTTATCACATACACTACTATATACTATTAAACAGAACTCAGAAGTCCTTTAAACTACAAGCAATGGAGTTTGGATATTATCCCCAAATTAGTTAGAGACACTGAAGAGGTTAGATCAAGATTAGACATGTGTGTTACAGAGAAGCTTCTAGTAGTTTGTGAAGGATGGATTAGAGGGTGGAGGGTGATAAGAAAGGAAACTAGAAGCAAAAGATCAGTTAGAGCAGCAGTTCTCAACTTTTTTGGCACCAGGGTTCACTGCTCCTATGAGAATCTAATGTCTGATGGTCTAAGGTGAAGCTGAAGTGGTGAAGCTAGCACTGAGGAGTGGCTGCAAATACAGATGAATGTTCACTCATCAGCCACTCACCTCCTGCTGTATGGTAGAGTTCTTAACAGGCCACGGACCAGTACCTGGTCAGTGGCCCGGGGGTTAGGGACCTCTGAGTTAGAGGATATCACAGTAGTCTGGACAAGGGATGACACTGGCTTGAATTGAGGCTATGGCAGGGGAAATGGATCGAAGGGGTCAGCTTTTCTTAGAATTAGGAGAGGAAATGAAATGGGTGTTTATTTTTACTATGATATGCAGTAAGAAAACATTATACATCATAATCAATAGCCTTCTGCTATTTTCATATTAGTTCTCTTCTACTGTATTCTTTTAATGTTGGTTGCAGCATACTGAACTGATTCCATGGTATAGTAGATGAGAAAAAGAGAAACTCAGAATTCGCCATTGAGGTTGAAATGACCGAAGGACATCAGAGTGGCGATGTCTAGTGTGTAGCTGGATTCATGTGTCTGGAGCTCTGGAAAGGAACTAGGGCAGGGCTGGAAGCCATGGCATGGATGAGTCCGTCCAGGTCTGTGCAAGAGGGAGGAGAAAAGAGGACGAAGGCAGCACCCAAGGAAACAGACATTCAAAGTGTTGATGGTGGAAAAGAAGTCCATGAAGAAGAAAGAGAAAGAGCTGTCTAAGAGGCAGGGGAACCCAAAAGAGAGTGGGATCAGAAAAGCCAAGGGAGGAGAATGCTTCAAGAAGTAATAATTCAAGATAATAATTAACATTAAGGACCGAGGGGTGAAAGCTGGTTGGGAAATGGCCAGGAAACTTTAGTACTTATTTTTTTCTAAGAGTGAAACTAGAAATGACTAAAACATAACAGATTCAGTTCGGCTTAGTAAACATTTATTTTTTTACACACTACAAGAATATGCAAGGTGCTATCTTTGCTTACAACCTCAGCATCCCTCTCAAGATGACACTTTAGGCTGCCAGTGACAGTCATGAGAGTTGGCACAAGGGGATGCTACAAAGTTTCATCCTGAACCTTCTATTTGTTAACACACTTGTTGATGATCTGTATATACGTGCCTGGGAGAAGATTTGGGAGTGACCCAAGTCTAATCAAGAGAGTTAAGATGCAGTTTCAGAGATGCAAAATTAGCATGTATTTGACTTCCTTCAAAAAAGCAATCTAACAGATTGCTTGTATTCCATCTTGAAAAAAAATAAAATATTTAATGAAGAAAGGTGAAGGAATGTTAGATTTGGGGTTACCACTAGGAGGATGAACATTAACTTTTAGAATGAAAACCAAGCATTTATTAAAATCCTAAACCCTGTCTAAGGAAAATGTATAGACCAGACAACATGATTATACATATATATGATTATACATTAAGAGATTGGCTTCCTGATTTATAATGAGTCAAGTTTGACATTGAGCAGATAGTTTTAAAAAAAACTAAGTTTTTGTGTTCTAGGTACAGGACTGTCTTCCATCTTCACATCTCTTATCCTTACATATATTTCCTTTCTTCCCACTTAAATAAGTGCTTCACATTTCACTCAGATTCCAAGAAATCCTTGATCAATACAATAAATATTTAAATATAACATGAATTGGGAGATGGAGTGGGACCATGATTGTCTTCTTCCTTCTAAGTTCTACTCTATTTCACACACTTGCCACATTCACTTTTGAAGACAATAGCTTGGAAGAAAGAGGCTGGGTATGTATATATAGAAAAAACCATGTGTGGAAATATTCCTAAAAGAATAGGAAGGGGTTAGTAATTACAAAGTGACTCCGTGGGCATGGCTTACTCCCATGTAGGGACAAATTTGCTTGGTTTAGTTATCATTTTTAGCTGTCAGGTTGAGACTCCATTCACCATGAGTTCACCTTTCCAATGGAGTTGATTAGTAGACTTAAGGTAAAACAAACAAACAAAAACAACCTCACACTTTCACTGCATTGATTGCTTATTTGTATTGATGAGTCTCATGTCCTCTGATGGGAGAACTAACACCTACTGAGATTGCGCTTTCCCCAATTCAATATTTATTGACTCTGACTATATCTCAGGCACTGTCCTGTATAAGCGATGATTACATTAAAATCTTTAATAATCCCTGTTATTTAATTATTTAGAAGTTATGCTGCTTGGAATTGATTATGATATGATTTAGCCCCCCAAATAGGATGTAAAGACTTATTTATATATGATGTGAGTTCAGCTCAATGAATTTATATATATTTATAAGCAAGAAAAAAGCCCATTTTCTGGTATAAGCTTAAATCTGCCTCTTCCTTTATGCCCGCTTATGGAAATTAAATATCTCCCATTGCAGTCATTCTTGACCTAGATTCCAAATGGGAAATTTGAGAGACTGGAGAATTTAGCAGATCATCCTTTTTGCTCAGTCAAAAGTGATTTTTTTAAAAGGCAAGCTTAAGCTTACTAGGTCCAAAACAAATACACACAGAGAAATATCATCAATGTGCCGGGTATGGTTGTATATTTCTCCTAATAATTTAAAGTCTAGTAAATCTGCATGAAATTCACAAGAGATAAAGGAGAGAGAGAGAGGTGTTAGTGAGTGAACTAACTAGTGTACTTTTCTATAAAAACTCCCTCCTGGACAATTAGAGATCTCCTCTATTCAGCGGAAAGTTCTACAGATTTCTTTTGTCACTCTAAGCATTTCATCCTTGTCCCAAAAGTACTTGAGTGCACCATTTTGCCACTTGTTTGATCTCTTCTTTAGAACGTGCTTCAGGAAGGGTGGCTTAAAAGTTTGAAAATACAGAAATAACTCCAAGCGATCTCTGTTTCTTATTCTACCCTGTCTCCTTGTACGTCCGCATTGTTTTTTCAAAGGATCCCCAAGATGCCATCCCCAGAGGAACCATGCTGGCCATTTTCATTACCACCGTTGCCTACATAGGAGTTGCTATTTGTGTAGGTAAGCTGTGTAAGTCTGGTATAAGAATGCCACATTTTCAAGGGGCCCAGTAGATCTTCATGTCTAGTGGGCTTTCAATGGAACATAAATAAAATGTTTTTTAAAAGAAAGCAATTTTAATTCTCTTCTTAGGTGCTCTAGGGGTTTGAATGCAATTAACCTACATGTAACGTGGGTGTCTCTGAGTCAGGACTAGAGTAGAGGTAATCAGATTGTCATTTTGCCTAACACAAAAGGGTCCCATTTTGCTACTCTAGATGATAATCCCACTGCCAAGAAAACCACCATTTCCAGCCTCCTCCTCCCTTGACCTAATGAGGCAGATGAGGAACAGAACAAGAGGAAAGAAGCCCAAAACAAAACAAAACAAAACAAAATAAAACAAAACACCAACAACAATAACAACGAAAGCCTTAAAAAAGTAGAAAGATGGAGAATTGATGACCGCGTCTGCTCCTTGAGCTGTTGTCCCTAATATGTAAATGTCACTGTCACTAAGAGGCAGGAAATCAGAATAAGACCCCTCTACCAGCAGAGTGGGTGACCAGCCCCCATAGTACTCACTGAGCAAAAAACGTGTGGATTCTCCTGCTATTCTGACACTGACTTTTGTTCCACCTGCTGCCTATAGCCACACCTCCTCCAGGCTGGGGGTTGGTCACTTCATGTTTGTACCATTATAGGAGAGGAGCAAATGTAGAGCATTCAGAGAAAAAAACTCTTTTCTGCACACATTCAGGAATACAGCTCCAAGCTGAACCACTGCGGAAGCCAAGGTGACCATTTTACCAAAAGTCACATCCCAGTTATCCTCTTGTTTACTATAAAGTACATATATCTTGAGTTGGTTTCCAAAGAGAAAAGCAAAACAACCTAAATTCTTGTATCTCTCACTGCCCCTTAATTGTGAAAACTGGATAATGTTGTTAACTGCATCGTTGTAGCATTTCCAAGTTTAGCTACATGTAGAGAGATTTTATTCCAATGCTTTAGTAAATCCACATATTCTTAAATGACATTGAAATCACTTAAATTTTAATTTCCCAAGTGATTTTCTTTCTCACACAAAGTAAAAATGAAGGAATGAGTAAAGTTATAGACCTGATTTCAAAGATTCTTTTAGTTTTTGCCCTGGGAGTAGAAAAATCTGTTTCTATACTTTTCCAAGGTGGGAGGATAGTGATAGGCCCATAGCCAGTCCTTTGTGTAAATAATGGCTCATGGCTTGACTACATGGCTGTGTGGGGAGTTCTATTATGCAGAAGTTAAAATACATGACTTAGAAAAGTCAGCTAAAACATAAATGAACAATGCAAACAGGTAAAGTCTGGAGTGGATAGTTTTTCTTGGTAACCGACACTTATAATTCCAAGTGGGTAAGCTGAGGCTGACAGGCTACCTCTTAGGGTTATACACTGATTGTTTTAAGTGGTTCTTTTAACTTGAAGATTCCATGATTTTTAAGTCTTTCCAAGATGTAAAAAAATTTAAATTTGTGGCTAAAATTGAGGGTGCTCATTAGTACCTGTCGCTGGGATCTCTTGTATAGTTACCAGCAAAGAATAAGAACTCACCAGGGCTGGAGTTTAAAAAGCAAAATGAAGAGTTTTATTGGTTGGCATTAGTTTGTAAAGTATTTATCCTTCAAGTAGTTCAGAAAAGTTTATATGTATTTCACACCTGTGTTCATATATTTCAATAATCTTATCAAATACATAATGGCAGAGATTATAGTTGGAAAAATTCATAGGAAATGTCAGTGATTAAAATGTAGGTCAAATGTCTTTAAAAACATCATAACTGCATTTCTGGGAAACTATCCTAGAGAAATACTTTGAAATATAGGGGAAAAAATGATGCACAAAGATGTTTATAGAATGTTTATAATAGAAATAACAGAAATACCCAAATGTATGAAAATAATGGAATAAACTGGGATAAATATTTGATAGAGTATTATCTAGCCATTAATATTATGTAAGAAGTCTTCATATTTTATCCCGAAATGTTTCGATATTATTTAAACCATTAAATTGTATATTAAGTAGAATTATAAATATTTAAAATTATGCAAGGAATATCATTAAACTAGAGCTCAGTTCTCTTAATTACTCAAATTCAATATTGCATCCCTTGACTCTCTCATAGATGAGAAAATAAATCCTATTTG
>NW_011888800.1:12257872-12263738 GCF_000151845.1 Pteropus vampyrus
GGAGTTCTATTATGCAGAAGTTAAAATACATGACTTAGAAAAGTCAGCTAAAACATAAATGAACAATGCAAACAGGTAAAGTCTGGAGTGGATAGTTTTTCTTGGTAACCGACACTTATAATTCCAAGTGGGTAAGCTGAGGCTGACAGGCTACCTCTTAGGGTTATACACTGATTGTTTTAAGTGGTTCTTTTAACTTGAAGATTCCATGATTTTTAAGTCTTTCCAAGATGTAAAAAAATTTAAATTTGTGGCTAAAATTGAGGGTGCTCATTAGTACCTGTCGCTGGGATCTCTTGTATAGTTACCAGCAAAGAATGAGAACTCACCAGGGCTGGAGTTTAAAAAGCAAAATGAAGAGTTTTATTGGTTGGCATTAGTTTGTAAAGTATTTATCCTTCAAGTAGTTCAGAAAAGTTTATATGTATTTCACACCTGTGTTCATATATTTCAATAATCTTATCAAATACATAATGGCAGAGATTATAGTTGGAAAAATTCATAGGAAATGTCAGTGATTAAAATGTAGGTCAAATGTCTTTAAAAACATCATAACTGCATTTCTGGGAAACTATCCTAGAGAAATACTTTGAAATATAGGGGAAAAAATGATGCACAAAGATGTTTATAGAATGTTTATAATAGAAATAACAGAAATACCCAAACGTATGAAAATAATGGAATAAACTGGGATAAATATTTGATAGAGTATTATCTAGCCATTAATATTATGTAAGAAGTCTTCATATTTTATCCCGAAATGTTTCGATATTATTTAAACCATTAAATTGTATATTAAGTAGAATTATAAATATTTAAAATTATGCAAGGAATATCATTAAACTAGAGCTCAGTTCTCTTAATTACTCAAATTCAATATTGCATCCCTTGACTCTCTCATAGATGAGAAAATAAATCCTATTTGAAAGACACCTAATCAGTAGAACTAAGCCGGAAATATGAATCGAGTATATACTATGTGCAAAGCACTGCTGTGTGCATTTTCAGAGATCAGAAAGTAAGGAAATCCAGACCCCCAACTGTCTTACAGAGGCAAGAGAGCTAGGATGGAAACCACTCAAGGCAGTAGAAGTGGCAGCCTGTTAAAGTAAGAGGACACTTCTAGACTTCAGAGGATGGAAACCTCCAGGTACCATGCTCCAGGAAGACAGGATAGCCAGTGGACTCACTCAGACTCAAAGTAAACTAAGCATGTTTTCAGAAGAAATCCAAAGGAACAGAACTTTTCATGTGAAGAAATGACAAGCCACTGTTGTTTGCTCAGGGGCCTGCGTAGTCCGAGATGCCACTGGAAGCATGAATGACACCATCGTTTCTGGGATAAACTGCAATGGTTCAGCAGCCTGTGGGTTGGGCTATGACTTCTCAAGATGTCGACATGAGCCATGTCAATATGGGCTGATGAACAATTTCCAGGTTTGAACTGTGATAATTATACTAATGTTTATTGCCATTGTTTTCATTTTTAGAGCATCATGTATAATGAAACTTCTGACTCTGCAACTGATTAATCATTGATTGACTTGAATTCAGCAAGGGACAATTGGTGTGGGAGGGACAGGAATCATAACAAGCATTATATGGTAGCAAACCCTGCGATTACATTTACTGCAGTGGGGGGAAAAAACAGGCACTTGTATGCATTGTGTCACCACTAGGAAAAGGCTACCACCTGACATTATGTATCTTCCAATCAACTGTGCAAGATTTTGAAGTGGAGAGGAGAGACTTAGATTAGTTAGCGCTTAGAATGCATTTCATGCATGGGCTTCAGTTTAGGAAGAGCTTTTGTGGTGGTCCTGGAGTCCCTGGAAGACAAGGCCAAGTGGGAAATCATGAGAGGCAGAAGGGGAAATGAATGAAGAAGAAGGAACAAGGGAAGTTGGGAAAACTGTAGGACTTGAAATGTATTAATTTGCCTGAATGATTGGTGAGAAGAGAGAGAAGCAAATTTGTTGTGAAGGCTTCATTCAGCTATTTTCATAACCAACAAAGAGAAATTAACTCAGCTTAAGTCATTATTCCAAAATATGACTTAAATGGATAGAATCTCATCATGGCTCAGATCTAAAATTATGTTTAATGAGCACAGAAAAAGCAAAGGTTTGAAAAGCCTCTACATGCAGTGAGAACAAGAAAGGTTAATGCCTTTAAAAAGACTGTTAAAAACAGCTGAGTTCCTCCCCAAACCTTATTAAAATACTGCTTTTTGTGGGATAGAATTTCCCATCATGAAAGAAATATATGCCCACAAAGGAGAGAGGGGAAAGATGTCAAAATCCCTGAAATCTTCCTTCTTTAATCTTTTCAGTACCTTTTGGATGTATTATGGTGAGCATTTATTATTTTTATAAATAATGAAGTCATGTTTGTTTTGCAAAAAGCAATTAAGAACTTGAGAATAAAATGGGGAAAAAAAATCTGGTTAGAGGCAATTAGCTTATAAAGGAGATTCCAAATTACAGAAAGAGGAAAGGGAATCATTTGCATAAAAATTTGGCTTTTTTTTTTTTTTTTTTTACTGTCTGTTGGATGAATAGTCTCACTTGAACCTCTCTTCTCAAGGTCATGAGCATGGTGTCAGGGTTTGGCCCCCTCATCACTGCTGGCATCTTTTCTGCAACGCTGTCCTCGGCCCTGGCCTCCCTCGTCAGCGCTCCCAAAGTTTTCCAGGTGATATAGGCACAAGAGGATGTGCTTCTTCCTACTGCTGTTTCCACTGAACATGGATCAAGCTGAAATATTCATTCTCACCAGCAATCATTTTCCATCATTTTCTGAAACGGTTTAATGTTTGCATCTGGCTCAAACGCTATGTCTGCCACATAGTCAAGATCGATTCAAATAATATAGAGAATGATAAACTGCAGTGTTAACTTGTGCCTCATATTGTGTATCACTTCATCTTTCTTCAAATCTTCTTGTTTGAATCACCTAGGGAAAATGACTATGCACAGATATAAATGAAAAATTTCTTCTCTTCTTTCTCATTAGGCTCTCTGTAAGGACAACATCTACAAAGCTCTGCAGTTCTTTGCAAAAGGATATGGGAAAAACAATGAACCGCTCAGAGGATACATTCTCACTTTTGTTATAGCCATGGCGTTCATTCTTATTGGTGTGTAGTTTTCTTGATGTTATTGAAAGCCAAATAATTCTTCTGATTACTCACAGGTCTTCCTTTTAGCTCGAGAAATTATCTGTTTTATGTTTAATATTCCATTTGGGAATATCGAAGTCTGCCTAAGAAGGAAATGAGAAATTCTTGTGTGTAGAGGGCCTTTGAAGACTTGAGGTAGACTTTGGACTACAATCTCTTCTTTGAATCTAAATGTTGGAAATCTATCCAACCAAATGTAACTGAATGCTTCCTCCACTCTGCCTGATGTTGCCTAATCCTAGAGTCTTCCCCAGCTGCCACCTGTCTTTAGATCTCCTGGCCTGGCAGCTAGCAGGAGAGTTGAAGTGTCTATTCTCAAAATGTGGCCTGTTGACCACCTGTGTCAGAATCGGAATCATCTGTGGATTTGTTACAGTGCAGATTTTTCAGGCACGACCCCAGAGTTAGAAGCTGAATCTCTGGTAATAAGGAATCTGCATTTTACAAGTTCCTCAAGAGATACTTAGACCACTAATATTTGAGAACCATTTATCTAGACTTTAATCTCTGGCTCTGTCTCCCTAAATAATATAGAAACAGCTACATAATCTTAGAGAGTTACGTGCATCCACTATAGCCAGCACATTCCTCACTGTTCTCTAAGGCAGCACCTTTGCTGGTGAGCCTATGAGAAGAGAAAAAGCAAAAGGTGAGGACAGTCTTAACTATGCATAGATGGGCAGAGCCTTCCTCGGCACCATGGTGCCCAATAATGAGGCCTCCTCCTCGTCACATAAACTCAGGAAGTGACTATAATTCATGAATCCTCATAAGAGTTCCATAGGTTGAAGATATTTGTTACAAGGAACAATGTTTGTTAGATTTTTTAAAAAATTAAACAAAAAAAGCAATTATTTATATATGTTTCAAATAATTTAAGCTTTAAGACTTCAAATCGTTGCTCTATGCTGCATTTAAGTGATGAAATAGACAAACTTTTAAAAAATTGTACATATAAAATAATATCCTTAAAAATCACTCTTTCAGAACAACATAGGTTAGCCTCACGGCACCGGCTGTGTGGCAGTTATTTTTGCCTACTTCCTTTCCGGCCTCCATGTTCTAGAATCACAGCCAGCTGCCACTTGCATTTGCATAACTGAGGTTGATCGAAGTCTGACCTTCAGAGAAATAGAACTATCTCTAAATTATTTCTTATATCTTCTACTTCACCCATAGATCAATTCAGCTGGGATTAAATCAGCTGGGTATTTAGCTACTGAGTTAAAACCTTTTTTGGCAGATCTTGAGAGGTAGAACTCTCTAGAGATGTAGAAAAGTGCAAACGACTAACAAGAATTCTAAAAGAGAGAGCAAGTTGGGTACATGCAGAGAGATTTCCCTGTAGGCATTTCTGGTGCACTGGTATTTAACTAATCTGTCACCCTGCAGAGCCTTTTGATTGTATGCATAGCAGATAAAGAACACAGGATTTGGTGCCTCCAGAATAGTGGCAGGGGAGTTTATCATTTACCCAATACCAGAACCCTCCACCCATTTTCACTCAAATACTTTTCAGGTAGAGGTCTCGTTTGCCTGTTTTCTGACTGGTAGGTTTTCTTGCTTTTTACTTTATTGGAAAGGAACTCTGGCTAAGAATAGATTTTTTAAATGAATGCAACCCCGAAGAAAAATTACTAACTTCTTAAATTTTGACAGATGCTAGCTATGTGTTCAATTTTCAAATAAAGTCAACTTTTCAGGCTATAACAGCTGTTCAGCCCCTGTTCTCATCACTCATATATGCACATGCTCACTTCTGCTTTGTTCACAGCGGAATTGAACACCATTGCTCCCATCATCTCCAACTTTTTCCTGGCTTCATATGCACTTATTAATTTCTCCTGCTTCCATGCCTCTTACGCCAAATCTCCAGGTAAGCTGACTTTCCAAAACTAACTAAGCCTAAACTAGCAGTCATGATAAAAAGAAATGTCAGTGAAAAGTGCTTAATTTGTGTTTATGCGTTTCCTTATATCCTAGTGGGCAATGTAATCCACTTTATTTTGGTAAGTTGGGGGATGGCTTCTGAAATAGAAAAAGAATCATTTGAGCAATGGCCTTTTTGACCAACCGTAAAGTCAATTTTCTCCTGCGGCAATAAATTATTCATTGCAAGAGAAACCACATTTATTTCAGCAGTAGAAAAACACCACTATTTATTTCCAGGGTGAAAGTGACCACAGAAGTGGAATAAATGTATGTATTTGAAACTTCCTTACTATCAATTTGTTGCCTGCCCACGGTGCAGAAGAGAAGGATGAGTAGCTCCCATAATTACCTGCTGAGCGTAGTCAATGCAGATTCACACCGAAGCTGCTGACATCCCTGTACTCTCAGGCTCTGGTTTAACATGGTACAAAATTTCACACCAAAGAACTTTTCCCTACCCAGTCACCTCTCACCTCTCCTTTGCTTCCACTGGCCAATAGAATTTCTTGTGCCTTTCCACCAGATTAGAGACTTGTCATTATCAATCTTGAGAAAATTCTTCATCATGAAGACTTTTATCAGAGATATAAACACATTTCCACTTTTTTAAGATCTGCCACAATTGAGCCTCCTTTGGAAAAGCTGCTGCCAATTAAACAAATGTAGATGGAAGGGGAGCCTTCATCCACCCAAGGCCACTAGGCTCCAGAAGCTACTGAAGACTTTTTATTTCTGTTTTATTGTCTTCTTTTA
>NW_011888800.1:12264113-12284577 GCF_000151845.1 Pteropus vampyrus
CACACACACACACACACACACACACACACACACACACACACAGAGAGCGAGCCAGACTCAGAGAAAAATAAAGGCATTTCCTGTGATGTTCTCGAAGTGCTGTTTCCATCTTGTGGCCGTTCAGGAAATTGCTCTAGAAGACTGAAAGCTCTGTTGTTTCGGCAACGCAAAATTTAAAGTGTACTTCACCCACAGACAAAATGTGCCCTTCAAATCAGAGCTTCTCCATCCTGACCATACTGTCTCCCAGCTTCTTTAATTTCAAGGAACTAATAAAACATGGGAAACCCCATGCACATATTAATCATCAGGAATTTTTTATTGCAAATGCATAAGATATTAATGCATCAGTTCTAAGAAGACGTCGCATGAAAATTTCTTCCTCTTTTCCCATAGATTATTATTTCTGAAAGAGTAAGCATTGTCCTCTTAGGGTAAAGAAACAGCTAGCAGAAAGCTAGTGGATTAACTTTTGATGACTCTTTGCCTTTTCCATGGGAACAATAAACCCATTCATTGTCTTAACCTTCTCCATCTTGGGCCACCAAGAAGTTCTTCTCACCCCTCCCTGCAAGACCCCATTTTTTCCATCCCTCCTGTCTCTTTTCAACTCCTAATGGCATATATACTAGATGCTCAAGGTTTTGTAGTTTAGGAAAACAATCGGGGGCATGTGGGAAGTGCGGAGGGGCCATAAGTGACACATTTTCTATGTTTCACAGCATCCTTATTTGGTGTAATGACACCTTCATAGGCCAGGGATCCAAGGTCACAGAAAACTATTAACAGAATTAGAAACCTGACCTAAAAGTTCTGATTTTTATGCTAGGGAAAAACACATTACTTATATTCTAATAATATGCAGTGGCGTGGTGGTGATAGAGTTTTTCTTGTGCACAAACTATTTTTTTTTTTTACTTGCAGGATGGAGACCTGCGTATGGAATTTACAATATGTGGGTATCTCTTTTTGGAGCTATTTTGTGCTGTGCAGTCATGTTTGTCATCAACTGGTGGGCAGCTGTCATCACCTATGTCATTGAGTTCTTCCTCTATATCTATGTGACCTATAAAAAGCCAGGTAAGATAAAAAGGACTGTGTAAGAGGAAGGTCCCAAAGCGACCTCTAACTACCCATTCATTCAACAGTTATTGAGCAGCTTCTGTGCACTTAGGTGTGCCATGTGTATGGTGGATATTGATAATACAATATAATACAATATAATATAAATAATAGTTAATCTTGTTGAGCACCTATTGTATACCAGGCTCTCATTTAATTCTCAGAATAATGCTATATGTTAAGTATTATTAGAACTATTTTATAGATGAAGAAACTGGACTTAACTATAACACATTATAATAAATAACATGAGAGTGATATGAATGAATTTTTGAGAGAGGGAGAGAAATGGATGGACTGCAGATGGGAGAGGCTAGAGACCACAGAGTGAGGTACTGAGAGTCTGGTCTCAGGACCTCGAGCCACCCACATACTCCCCTTACCCTTACTCAACAAGTAAAACAGAGAAGATAGTAACTACCTTGGAGGGGTTTCTTTGTTGTTTATCTGTAACACTTCATGTATTTTTAACATCAGGTATAATATACATATGGTAAAACTCATCTCTTTTAGATGTATAGTCTATAAGTTTTAACAAACTTACACAGTCTTGTAACCACCACCATGATCAAGACAGAGAACATTTCCATCATCACTATAAGATCTTTTACACTCTTCTATAGTCAATCTCTTCCCTCCAACTTAGCCCCAGACAACTACTTTACTGATTTCTATCCCTATAGCATTGCCTTTTCCAGAATATTATATAGAATCATATAGTATGTAGCCTTCGCGTATGCTTCTTTTCACTTAACATAATGCCTTTTGATTCATCCATGTTGTTGCATGTGTAAGTAGTTTGTTCTTTTTTGTTGCTGGGAAGTATTCAATTGTATAAATATATCTCAGATTATTAAAAAATGTATTCCCTAGTTGACAGACATTTGGGTTGTTTCCAGCTCGGGGTGTTCATATTATAAAGCTGCTATAAACATTTACTCACAGAACTTTATGCGGACCTATGCTTTCATTTTTCTAGGAGTGGGATTTCTGATGATTTAAGTGTATATATAATTTTATAAGAAACTAAACTACCAAATTGTTTTCCTCAGTAGCAGTATTATTTTCCATTTCTACTAGCAATAAATGAAAGTCTTAGTTTCTCCACATCCTTCTCAGCACTTAGTATTGTCAGTGGATTTAAAAGAACACACAAATATTCCAATAGATGTAGAGTATATCTTACAGTAGCTTGGCTTGCATATTCCCAATGACTAATAATGTTGAATATCTTATTTGCCATCCATATATCTTCTTTAGTCAAGTGTCTCTTTAAATGTTTTGCCCATTTATTATTATTATTATTATTAAGTTGCAAGAGTTCTTTATAAATTCTGGATGCAAATCCTTTAGCAGTATATGTTTTGCAAATATTACCTACAGGTTTGTGATTCATTTTTTCATTTTCCTTGCAGTTTGAAGAGTAAACATTTTTAATTTCTATAAATTCTAATTTATCAGTTTTTTTTTTCTTTAATGGTTTGGTTTTTTGCTTCTAATCTAAGATATTATACTTTAATCCAAGGTCACAAACTACTAGAAGTTTAAATGCTTTAAATTTTTAATTTATGTTTATTATCCATTTGAGTTAATTTTTGTTTGTGACGTGAAGAATAATTCAGGTCTCTTTTTTTTTTACAAATAAATTTCCAATTGACTAGTAGTGTTTTTATAAGAATAAAATAACTTAAGGTATGCTAAATCCCTAGCCTAGTCAACACTTAACCAATATTAATCTTCTTTATCTAGAAATAGTTATCCCCCACCATTTCCCCCAACTCTTTCAAGCAAAGCTGGGGATATGGCTCTGTCTGCATCTGGGGTAAATCTGTACATTCCTATCAGGGACTTTCTACTTTAAAATTTAGAGAATCCATCTCATATTTAATTTGGTCCCCCAAAAAGGCAAGGGACGATAGTGCTTACCTCTCTTATTATGATTAGATCCTAAAAGATCAAACTAAAATGCTTGATAAAAATTGATCTTCTTCATGGACACCCAAAAGTAAGAATTTCTTAGCTATTCAGTTTCACTATTCAAAATCTAAAGATTGCTGCACATTATCTGTGTATATAGGAATGCCTCTTCTCTTTTTAGCTTAAGAATTTGTGAAGACCCCTTGAATTTATTCCGGGGATAGCCATTTTCCCATCTATTGCCTAGGATGTGGTTATCGCACAGGTTCTCCGCAAAGCAAGATATCTGGGCTGCAGCTTTAAAGTCTGATCCTTAGCTGGAAAGAAAGAGAGGTCTCATTTCTAAGAATTCACAAAGTGTTCATAGAAGGGCACAACGCTCCTTTTAGTCACTCATCATGACTGACATAACCACTGTAGTCACTGGCCAGTCATCACATCCAATCAACCTGAGGTTCAATCCCACCCACTGGTGTGCAAACAGAAACCAAGGCTCTACTATAAAGGAAAGCACACACAACTTACACAAGAGACACACCTGAAACACTGACTCAGGTGACCAGGGAAACTGCCACTGCGGCCCACAGGACACCTATTACATAAGACCACTCTCCTTAGACCAGGAGACATAGCAGCTCTATAATATATAGAAACAAACACAGGGAGGCAGCCAAAATGGGGAGACAAAGAGACATTTCCCAAATGAAAGAACAGAACAAAGCTCCATAAAAAGAACTAAACAAAATGAAGACAGTCTACCAGATGCATAGTTCAAAACACTGGTTATAAGATGCTCAATGAATTTAGGGGAAGAGTAGATAAAATCAGTGAGAATTTTAATAACGAGATAGAAAACATAAAAATGGAGATAAACATAAAAAAGAACCAGTCAGAAATGAAGAACACAATAACTAAAATGAAGAATACATTGGAAGATCGACCATAGATTAGACGAAGCAGAGGATTGAATTAGTGATCTAAAAGATAAGGTAGCAGAAAATAATCTCAACAGCAACAAGAAAAGGAATCTAAAAAAATGAGGCTAGTTTAAGGGGACTCTGAATGGATAAGTAAATAAGACCCATACATATGCCATCTACAAGAGACTCATTTCAGATCAAAAGATGCACAGAGACTTAAAGGGATGGAAAAAGATATTTCATAAAAATGGAAGTAAACAAAAAAGGCTGGGATAATGACACTTATAGTAGACAAAGTAGACTTTAAAACCAAGGCTATAACAAGAGACGAAAAAAGGCCTAGTAATCCCACTTCTAGGTATTTATCTGAAAAATCCAAAACACTTCTTCGAAGGGACATGTACATCCATATGTTCATTGCAGCATTATTTGTAATAGCCAAGATCTGGAGGCAACCTGGGTGTCCATCAATGGATGAATGGGTAAAGAAGAGGTGGTACATTTATACAATGGAATATTATTCAACCATAAAAAATAATGTTGACATCTGCAACAATATGGATGGACCTACGTGATACTGTGCTGAGTGGAGTAAGTCAGACAGAGAAAGACAAATGCCACGTGATTTCACTTACATGTGGAATCTAAAGAATAAAACAAACAAACAAGCAAACAAACGGAAACAAACTCATAGATACAGAAAACCATTTTGATGCTTGCCAGATGGGAAGGGGGTTGGGGGTATGAGTGAAAAAGGGGAAGGGATTAAGAAATACAAATTGATAGTTACAAAATAGTCACGGGGATGTAAAGCATAGCATAAGGAATATAGTGGATAATATTCTAATAACTATATGTGGTGTTAGATGGGTATTAGATTTATCGGGGTGATCATTTCATAAGTTTTAAATGTCTACTCACTCTGTTGTACACCTAAAACTAAAATTATATGCCAAATGTAAATGCAAAATTTAAAAATTATTTAGAAAAATTATTCACAGTATAGATAGGGAAGGTCAATACTTTTTATGTCATCTCCTCCTTCATCTACAGATGTGAACTGGGGCTCCTCCACACAGGCTCTTTCTTATGTGAGTGCTTTAGACAATGCCCTGGAATTAACCACAGTGGAAGACCATGTGAAAAATTTCAGGTAAAATTGGCTTCTCAGTCATGTTGGTGTTGTTCTTTACAGGAGACAAATGTACTGTAGTAGTTATACACTTTATGGGTATATTCTAAGACCAGGTGGTCATGTAAAACTACCACATTTTCATGACAGCTCCTCCTGTTAATAAGTGCTTCTCCTTTTCCACTCTGAGCTGTGCCCATCCTCAACTATAAACCCTCAAAGTACCAAGGGTCGCCTTCCATGAGTGGGGATAGAAGTTGATTTAAATGATGTGGTTTCAGAAAGATGTCCCCAGATCCCTGCAACCTTAATCATTGGTGCTGTCTCCATTCAGCTTAAGGCTTTTGGCTTACTGAATTTTCTGAGGAAGAAGTAATACTTTAAGCTCTTTGTAAGGAGGATGAAGGAAAATAGCATGAAAATACTGGTCGGTGAAACTCAGGCTCTGTTGGAATCTGGGATAAGAATAGTGTCCAGAGGAAAAAAGACAGGGAAAACTGAAGACCACCTATACCTTACTTCACATTTTTGCTGACACTAACTAAACTAAAAATACAAAGATGGCAAGATGAACAGGCTGGATGATTTAAGACTTCTGGTGAGAAACACAAGAAATATTTAGAGGACACGTTGTCCCATTTTGCCCAGCGTTCCGTTCCTGCTGTTTCCACTGGGTTGGATCTGAGCTCATAGGCTTCTTAGATGGTCAGTTTTCACATCTTCTTTTCTTCACTTCCAGGCCCCAGTGCATTGTCTTAACAGGGGCACCCATAACCAGACCAGCTCTCTTGGACATAACTCATGCCTTTACCAAGAACAGTGGCCTTTGCATCTGCTGTGAAGTCTTTGTGGTAAGAGCCGCTTCATCCCAGGAAAGAGCTTTTTTCTCCAGCTCACCTTGTATTGTTTTAGGTGAGCTGAACGGGTACATGCAATGATAGGAGAATGGCAAGGCAGTTTGGACAAGAGCCCTTTTTCTTGATTCATATAGCAAAGAGTAGCAAGGGCCCGTGATCCTGAATTTAAATGAGTGGATAAAACGAGTTTTCAATTTCATAGGAGACCAACTAAAAGTAATAAATATTTCCAAATGATGGCCTTTGAGTCAAAAAAAAAAAAAGAACTGGCTCAGAAATAAGTAAATAAAATGAAGGCATTTGGAGTGATAACTGTCCACAGAAATATAAAAGGTTGAAATGAGCCAGAGAGTGCTATTATACAGATTAACTGATAAGGAGAGAACCAGACATAATGGCCTTAAAGGACAGCACATAGAATTTAGATTAAATATTTGAATAACTTTGATAACACTATAGATATCTGGGGAATTAAACCAAGTTTTCCATGTCTTAGATACACATTCAGAGCTAAATGAGTTCCTTTTTGTTCAAGAAGTATGTGATAGACTAATGATAACTTATTGGTGGTTTTTCCCAGGAGATATCAAAAGCAGACTCTAAAAATGTTGCCATAATTATTGACTGATCACCAATCTCTAAAGTGAGGAGAAAGCATTAAAATTATAACAAAATAATGTCTAAGTCCTCCAAACCGGTCTACCTCCATTGTATTCCTCTCTCTCTCTCTTCCCCTCACCCATCTCTCTCTGTCTGTCTCTGTCTGTCTCTGTCTCTGTCTCTCTCTCACCACTCAAAATCCTCAGCTACTTCAATGTATTTTTATAGGACTTACCTATTCTTCAAAGCATTTTCCTACAGTTTTTATTTGATCTACACAACAGCTCAGTGAGGCAAAAAGAAAAAAGAGAAGACTTGTTCTCATTTTAATTATTGGAAAAGGGAGATTCATGAAAATTAAGTTATTACACAGGGTTATATGACAAGAAAGTGACAAAGCCAGGATTTCAATCCAGGCCACCTGATTTTTCTGTAGTATATCATAAGGAGAAAACCTTTGCAGACTCGTATCTAGGGAGTGCTATCAGAATCGGGTACAACTACTTAGATGTCTAGTACCTGCCAGGGAATAGGGTCATTTGGAAGCTGTGTAACCCTGGAGCCAGTCAACTGTGCCATCATCCAGGGGTTAATTTACCACATGTCATCATGATTAGCACTTAAGCATCTTTTTACACTTGGCAATGCTCTAAATGCTATATAAAGCCAGCTGGTCATATTCTCTTTTCTCTCAGTGTTTATATCATAGTAACTCCAACAGTATAACTCAATGAAATTATCCTTTAGGGGATGGAGGGGATCCTTCTGACTACATAAGATTGACAGGTTAGTAATGACCAACTGTGACTCCAGAGGATTTTTTAAAATCTTGTCAAGGGCCCTTTTCTCATATTATCAACTTCGATGCCCTGGATTAGTGGATTTTATTTTGGCCAATATAATGCAGCAGTGGATTTTGATGGAATAAGCAGTTCTGGGTGTTTTTCTTCTCTAGCAATTTAGAGAAAACTTAGTTTAGCAAGCCGTAGAATATCTTTAAGATAGGAGAAATGAACTGAGAGTATAAACAGTCATATATTGGCAAAGGAGAAAAGATCTTTTTACAGAGACAAAAGATATTGCTTTTAATTAACCCTTTGCTGTTTTAACTATAATGAAAGAGTATGATTCTTCAGTATCATTTCATGTGAAATAGATACCTAAGTCTGTGCCTCCAACAGTCCCGGTTGTTTGACATGTACATTGGACCACATTATACATCACTGTGTTGGTCTCTCTGAGTAAGGCCCAAGAGTCTTACTCTCAGGTGCCAAGGTTATCTTGGGGACTGAAAACAGTTACTTCATTAGTTAACATTTTTTCAATTAGTTACTTTCTGTGCCCTCCTGGGGCTGCAGATGCTGTCAGCATTTTTCAACTCCATATTTAGTCATCAATCATCTTTGCAAAGAAACAGATGGAAGGGGATGTGGGGAAAGTCGACGTACAATTAGAATTTGTTTACCAAAAGCACAGTGGTTGGTGGTTAGGCTAACCTTCTGGAAAAGGTTAAATTAGTAATGGTGTTGTTAAGGGATGACAACTTAATTTTTAATTCTAGGAAGTTGGCGCTCACGGGCTTTTGGAGACACATAGTCAAGATCTGAATCACTGTTTTGCCATCTATTAGCTGCAGTCACTTAGGCACATAGTTTAGTCTCCCTATCCACAGTTTTCTCAGTTACAAATGGAAATAATAATAACACCTATGTGATAGGGTTGTTGTGAGAATTATGTAAAGTAAGCTTTCTAGTGCTTAGTTCAGAGTCTGTCAAGTAGTAAAAGCTCAATCAATTTTAGTTGTTATTGTTGATATTGATATTATCATTATCATTATATAGTCACTACTTTCATTTCAAAAATATACGCTCGTCAGTAGAAATCTAAGGCACTTTCTCTTAAAGAAACCAGGTCCAAACACTGTATGGATCTTGGACTTTTTAGGTATTCAGCAGCTTGATCATGATGGAATAGTGAGATACGGACTTGCGCCGGACTAATCACAGGATAGCAGGCTCTGTGCTCTGTCCCCCTGGTGGCCTTCAGTTATTTGAAGTGCTAGCTTAAAGTACTTGTTACACTACAAGGAAGGAGCAAGATTCAGAGCTCACTGACATTTTGATGCTGATGGATAAATAGAAAGCATGTGGCTACAGCTGCCATTTCCTGCAACAGAGGCATTTTTAAAGACTAGACGTCATAGCCCTCAAAGCTGCTGAAACTGGAATTAAGAGAGTTATTATTACACTATAGCCCACACTGTAGCCTTCTAACTATCCAACTAACTGTCACACCATCTTTCACTCTCTCACCTTTTTCCTACTCAACCTAAAGATTTCAGATGAGGGGTCCTTCAACAGGACAAATTTGTGGATTCTTTTTAAGGAATCCAGCTTGGTAACTTAAAATAACGTATATTTTTCTCCTTTGAATTATCGTATAATAAATCAGTGACATTCTTATGTTCTAAGAGGCTTTACATTCTTCTTTTCCTAATGAACAACTTTTAACTCTTTTGTCATACATGCTTCCATTCACTATTAAAAGAAAATAAACCATTAGAGATCAAGCTAAAGTCCCCTTTAAACCATTCACCTTTAGTCAATGAGTCTCTGTCATAATGTTAATAAAATAGTGACATGACCAAATACAAGAAAAATGAAATGACTTACAAATGGTCACTAGGATGCATGGAGAGATGAACTATGGACAAATCAGAATGGGAAAAACTCTCTTTCCCACTGTCCAACCAGAGCAGCAATAAAATCTAAAGCAGAGCAATAGGACTCTCAGTGTTTTGAAAAATAAAAGTTGGAAAGAACACTGCACTTGGCCCAAATTCCTCTATATAATCCTAATGATATTGAAATTCCTTTGCAAATTTTTTTCATAATATTCATTTATTTAAAGTAGTGTCATATCAACTTCTCCAGACTAAATAATTATAATTTCTTTACCCCTTTCTCAATCAATGTCAAAGTTATAACATATTCAAGATTTTTAGAGCTTTATTGTTCAAATCCTGAACTAATTTATGCTCTCATATTTTGGATCCTAACTGAGCTAATCTCTATAATATTTTAATTGGATGGTAAAATTTATTTTTGTGACTATGACATATTTGAATGTTGAATAATTATTTTCCATTATGTCTTTCCTCTTTGTTAGTTTGCTTTTCCCTTACTACATTTGTATTGCAGCCTTGCCTCACATTAATAAGTGTGCTAAAAGGATATTATAATCATTTTTAGCCAGGAGAGATTCTGCATGAAATATTTTTATGACTTCTCAATATGGCAAATTTAGGCATTAAAGTAAATCTCTCTGTCACAATTAATGTTTAATCTGGATTTCTGTATTACAAATAGACAGATGTTACACTGCATTTATTTAAATAAATGCCAATTTCCCAGGGGTTCACAGTCATTGTGGTACAACTCAGTATATTGATAGCCCAATACCTTTCCTAGCTATTGGTTTTTGTTTTATTTCATGGCTACTGTCACCATTGAGCTACTAGAATAAAATATTCCTTCTTACTTTTGTGGTTGATGGAGTCTAGAATACTCAAGAAGGACTAGTAGTTCAAAGTGCATCAACAGTCTAGAACCCTGAGCAAAATTCGACCCATAATGACATATCTTTCCTTAGGCTAGGTCTAGTAATAACTACCCTTTTTATATATTTACCTTCTTCATCTTCACTGAAATTTCTTATTTTTAACTTTAACATAAGTCATCTAAACTGTTTTGAAACGTTACCATGTTCTAGAAAATATTCCAGTAAAAATAAGTACATAAAGAATCTGATCCAATTTAAACACAGCTTTGAAATGGAAGGGACCCCGGAGATTATCTAGCGCTGTGTAATAGAAATTTATGCCATAAGTGTAACTTAAAATTTTCTAGTAGCCAATCAAAAAGTAAAAAGAAACAGGTAAAGTTAATTGTAATAATACATTTTATTTAATGTAATGTATCTAGAATATTATCAATTTGAGTATGCAATCAATATAAAATTATTAATGAGATGTTTTACTTTTTCCATACTAAGGATTCAAAATTCAGTATGTATTTTATATTTCCAGCACATCTCAATGTCAACCAGCCACATTCAGATGCTGAATAGCGACATGCAGAAAAGCGCTATCGTCCTGGCAGTGACGATCTAGACAATTTCCTTATTTTTATAAGTATATAACCCATATCACAAGAGGACAAGTGGCATACCCAGGGTGTCGGCTAGTCAGTGCCAAAGCCAGGCCTAAACCCAACATTCTGATTTTCAGTTCAGCCCGCTTTCAGCTCTGCTATAGAGAAAACACAGTGGTGGAACTATGTCCAGAGCTTCAACGAGATTGTGAGCACTCAGTTAAGATAATAAAAATCAACTTTAGATAAGCAACTACTATATTCCAGGCAGTTTATTATGACTACTTAAAACAATCTTGCAGGATAAGATTTTATCCCTTTTTTCAGAATAACATATCAAAGCTCAGGGATTATCAATTACCTCCAAAGTGGCTAAGCTTAGATTTGAAACCAGTTCTGTCTGACTGCAAAGCCCTGTATCTTTTTCACACGTCCAAAGCCCTTTTTCTCCAATCTAAGACCCTCTAAGACTGAGTCTCCAAGTATTGTCTGAGAATTTGCAGCATCTGTGTCATCCAGGAGTTGTTAGAAACGCAGAATCTTAGCCCTGTTCCAGACCTCCACACTGCATTTTATAAAGACTCCAGACAAACTGTAAGAAATCTAAGACAATTCAACAAAATTCCAAGTCTCATCATGAATTGAAAGATTTTCCAGGAAAATAGTAGATATGTACCCTGTTGGCACATGGTAGATAATACCTTTTGTATTGATTTGAAACATGCAAGGAAAAGAGCTAGCTTGGACCTTTAAGGTAGGAGAAACGAGAAAAAAATTTTAGTTAAAAGTAAGTTGCCGCAATTCAAATCTTGAAGTTATAAAATGCTTCATCTCATCTACCACTACAACACCTGCTTCCTTCTCTCTTAATCACATCTATTCTTCCCATGCAATAGGTATGTGAAGTTTAATTCCCACCAAATTCACTAAGTGAATGGGAAATGTTGATTTACTTAAATGGGAATATGTCAACATTACACATGGAAAAGTGGTGCAAGGGTATCCTTACTACACACAGAAAGCAGAGATGGGCCAAATAGAATCGTCAGGATGTGGTAGTCCATGGCAGGATTTGCAACTCACCATGCTCTGGTTCCCAAGAGCACAGTCCATTTCTTGCAATCAGGCTTTAAGATTTCCTTGGTGTTTTCAAAAGTGGCTCTCGCTATTAAGTCAAAGGTTGACTGTGTATTTATCCCGAACTTCTTCAGTCACATTTTTAGTATTTTCCTCATGTGCCATGATGCCCTCAGATCTTTCTTTTATTCAGCATGAGGCAGTTGATTAAGCAGGTATTAACACATTTAGACATTCTGGGTGGAAAGTGAATAATGTGAGCAGCACAGGTCCTCTCCCAAAGGCTGAATCTGCATAAACCCCATTTAGTGAGGTGTTTTTCCCTTTCCCATTTCTTAACTCAATGGGGCATTGCCAGCTATTTTTGTCCTTTAGACAACAACAGCAGTGTGGTATAAAATAGCAGAGCTTCTAACCAATATTTCATTGTGTCACACAGGGACCGCGCAAGCTGTGTGTTAAAGAGATGAACAGTGGCATGGCAAAAAAGCAGGCCTGGCTTATACAGAACAAAATCAAGGCTTTTTATGCTGCAGTGGCAGCAGATTGTTTCAGGGATGGTGTCCGAAGTCTCCTTCAGGTAAGGCTGGCATTGAGAGAATGAATACATAGGCAAAAGACAATTAGCACTCCATGTTAATGAAGCTCCCAAAGCGAATAGTTCTACTTAGGCAGTCCAGCGTCAGAGATCAATGCAGATGGTTAAGAAAGTCATTTTGAATTCCTGGAGATAGGCAAAGCTAAAACAATCGGAGAGGTTCTGTTACAATGAACTATGAGTGATACACTGGAAATGAAAACGAAGTTGCCTTTGGCCAACAGCATACATTCTGTTCCCGTGTTTATTGAAATGCAAATTTGTTCTGATGGTTGACATTCAGGATCTTATTAAAACTTCCAACTATTATTTTTGCATCTCATACTGCATGTGTAGCAATGCTCAAGTCGGGCATTCTTTCCCTTTTTTCTTTTGCAAATGGTGTGAGGGCAGCTGCTAGACTAAATAAAAGCATCGCGATCTGGGTGGAAAATCTCCCTATCCTAAATTATTTCCAGAATGTTGAATAAATTGTGATGATCTCTGCGGTTCAACACCAAAGCCCACAGTTCTTTCATCTTTTCTCACTTATCCTTTCTCTTTCCCTCCCATTCTATAATAATTACATAGAATCTTTCCCTGGTTCTGAGCTTCATAATTTAGTGTTAGAGTTTTCTTAAAACAATCCAAGAGCCCCTTAGAAATGGTAGAGTTTGGCTTTCTAATCATTTTGGCTTTAATTTGGTTGAATGCAGCCCTACTTCTACATATACCAAATGATGCATTTCGCTTTCAAAGTTGCCATATAGAGGAGTGTCAAAATTCAAGACTGCATCCAGATAACTGAAGCTCATGTAGGCAAGAAAGAAAAAATATATTGAATAAATTGTAGTATTTTGTAGATTAAGAGTATTTGATGCATGCATGTCTAACATCCCTGAAGAACATTTGCAAAGTAGCTGCACATGCAGGGAAACCATTTCTGAAAGTCTTATTATACTCAATGAACCTCTTTTCATCTGTTAATTTGCTAAACTACGGAAATAAACGTCATTGAAAGATGCTGATTTTTCTTTCAGCAGTGGGTTAACTTTTCAGTATCTCTTTGGTTCAATATGTTGGGAAAGTTACACATTTAATGTAAAATTATCACAGAAGATCAGAAAAATAATAAAAATTTCAGCTTAGAAATAGAGGGCAAACATAGAATAAGAACAATGAGAGAAAAGACATAAATATGGGAAAGAACTCATATATTAATCCAGAATAAATTATTAAAAAGAATTGACAATGCGTAAAGCTCATGCACATGAGTTTCATCAAAAAAAAAGGTGAAGTACAAAGGAGTCACAACAACGGGCAGGACAGATTATAAAGGGAGGCACTAAAAATTATACCATTTTGGATAAAGCCTTTTTTGCATCTAAGAAATTATGGTATGAATGACCACATCCCAAAACCATGGTCATGGAAAAGATTACATCCATGTTGCCATGTATCTGCCAAGGGCCAAATGAGCTATTCTGTAACCTGTACATTTCTAAGTGCAATACAGCAAATGTGATGGAGGCAAAGTTTATTTCAGGAACCCTCTATCCATGCCTATCTTCTTCTATTTGCTAGTGTCCCCTCTAAAACGTCCTGCTTTGGTCATTTGTTTCACAGTTTCTATGACCCGGAATGTCCTTCCTTTACTCCCACTGCTATTCTTATCTTTCCTTGACGACATCTAACCAACTTTCAAGATTCAGGACAAATTCCACCTCTCCCATGAAGCCACCCATGAATCCTCAACTGGAATATAAGGCTTCTTCCTTTATCCTTCCAGATGAGTTTCTACTGCATTAGCACTCGATTATAATTATTTGTTTAGATTTTCTTTCCTCTAACTTATTCTAAACTCCTTAAGGCCAAAGAACATGCCTCCCCACTGTCCCACAGCCCCTACCATAGTACTTTGCAATTAATAGGCACTCAGTAAATTGCTAGGTTAGATTTAATTAATTAGAAGCCATATCTTGTTATTTAATGGAGGGAATGAAACTTCTGATATGGAAGATAGCTAATAATGACTCTGTCATATAAGAGAATTAGGTCATGGAAACTTAGCTCAGTTACTCTTCAATAAATAATATAAGTAGAAGTTTCAGTGATCCTCATATATAAGATTTTTCCAAACATGGATTTTACTACTAATGACATGAATATAACAGGTAGAAATGAGCTTTGAACCACTAAGTTACAACACACATATCAACAGTTTAGCCGACCCTCACTTGATTTTAAATTATTCAACCATTTTAATGAGAGTGTCAAAAAAAATGCAAATGACTGCTAATTTAGAAATGCTACATTTCTGTCATCTAAAATCCATTTATGGCTGAGATAATTTAGAATTAATCTTTCTATTTTATGCTTGGGTATGGGCATGAAGGACATGCGCTAAAATGTAATCTAATCTTCAGAATCATCAGAACATTACTTCAGTGCTCTTTAAAACATTATTTTTCATTTGCAGTGGTAGTTTTCTGGTATGGTAAGGATTGCCCATGTGTTTATCTCCTCTGTTTAGGCCTCGGGCTTAGGAAGAATGAAACCAAATACTCTGGTGATTGGCTATAAGAAAAACTGGAGGAAAGCTCCCCTGACAGAGATTGAAAACTACGTGGGAATCATACAGTAAGTGATGGTTTTCAAGATGTATTCTTGTTTATAAAGCACTAACCAGAGAAGTACATAACTGACACTGTTATAGTAGATTAAATTGCCTGAGAAGAGGACATTCCCCTGGTACTCTGACTTCTTTACCAAAGTGAAAAAACTACTGCTAGTGATAGAACTTGAGGGAATCATAGTGTCAGAGGAGGGAGAGTGTCAAAGAAAAAGGTAAATATTAAGAGTTACAACCTTAAAACCTATTTATAAGATTAAAAGCAAAGGACAATTAGATAAGGAAGAAATTTTTCTTTCAAAACATCTTGGATTGGCTGGTATGCTCTATTCAGTCATTGTCCTCTTCTGGGCCTTGGGCCAGGCAGTCACTACCCCAAAGCCTCAGGTCTCTCTTTGTAGACATGAGGACCTCATGTGCTAGCTGCTTCTGCCATGTAGCAGTGTTGGTTTATACACAGAAGGTGAGTTTTAAATGGTACGTAATATCTGATACCTAAATATTGGAAGAGTCTTGGGATAAAGGTAATCATGATAGTCAAAGCATGAGTAGGCACCAGCTAACGTCCTTAACACAAGTCACCTCATTTAATACTCACAAGAAGACTCTGAAGTAAGCACTACTGTTGTTCCTATTTTATAAGTAATGATACAGATATAAATATTAAGTAACAAGCTGCAGAAAATGACAGGATTGTTTAAGTGACAGAACTGAAATTTCAGCCCAGGACCATCCAAATTCAAAGTTTAAACTCCTGACCACATGTTTTACTGCCTCCAGAAGTATATATATATATACCCAAAGTATTACCTGGTTTGGTTCCATCCATTTCATAAGAGAAGACAAATTCTACACTTACTGAAAGGCACAGGATGTCATCGGTGACCATTCTAGAAAATTGAGCCTTTCTTCCAGGCTTGAAAATACTTAACCAGATTCATTTCAAGGGGAGACAATATAGCTATGCCCAAAGCCATCTTTTGTGTCAACAGCTCTGAAAATGGAAGATATCCTCAGCCCAGGGTCTAGCTTCACTCTGATTTCATATCATACGGTAGGAAACATGCCCTGAGAGGTCTGACTGCACTTAAAAATCCATAATATGCAAGGAAAATAATCTTCACCCATCGAAACAAGCATATATTCAGTGCTTTTTATACCAAGCCCCTGCTAAAATGAGCATCAATTTATCATCATTTAGGGGAGATTTAGGCAACATAACAAAAGCATTCTAATATTAATTTTACTGAAAGGAAGCATAAGAAAATAATTTTCATCTTTTGAAATCATATGCATTACTGACCAAACAGAAATTCACTTAGTCTCCCTACCATGGAAACCTATGCATTAAACGCATTCTCCTGAATTGTGTTCCCCAAATATACAAAGCCTAGATGCCATATGCCACCATCTGGCTCCTGCTGGTGCTCTAAATTCAGTAAGTTAAGGCTAAGCCAGGTGATCAGGGTCAGAATTTTGCCAGGCTCAGCAAACAGCATTTTGATGTGTTTAGAATCACAATCAGTTGCTGACCAGACCTCTTGGAAGTGAATTAGATTTGCTCTCTTATCCAGATTCTTCAGTAAAATTTCATCTTTACCTTTGGGGAAAAAGGGAGTGGAGGGGAAAGAAATTTCATCTTCGCTTTTGGGAACAAAGAAGGGTGAAACAAATAGGAAGAAATATATAAATCTTCAGTCACAGCGTCCATTATTTAATACAAAATTACCTGGGATCATCTTCAAACTTCCCTACCATCTTAAACATTCTAGAAATTTTCTAAAAATTCAAAGGAACCAAAATAATGAAACCTAGTAATATTAAGCTAAGGAGAATTAATAATTGGTTTTCTTGGTAATAAAGTTCAATATCAAGGTGGCTCAAATTTGTACTAATGTATAACTTATATGACTTGGTAAAGTTAAATGACTTTACTATCATAACAACGGGGTCATTATAGAAGGAAGACAATCACACAACCATATCGTATGGTATTTCCCTTTCTAACTTTTTTGTTTTGTTTTGTTTTTTGACCTAAAATGAAGCACTACTATCATTATCATAAGGATACTATTATAATAGTATAGTACTTTACTGTTTTTCTTTGAACATTTTAAATATAATATTCTTAAGTATGGTTTAGTTTTAATTAGAAGCCATATTAGCTTTTGTGGTCTGCGTTAACAAATTTCCTCAAACTTAGTGGCTTAAAACAATACAAATTTATTAGCTTACAGTTGTGTGGGTTGAAAGTCTGACACTATCTCACTAGGCTAAAATTAAGGTGTGGGCAGGGCTGTGTTCCCTTTTGGAGGATCTAGAAAAGAATTCCTGGCCTTGCTTCTTCTAGGTTCCAGAGGCTGCCCACTGTTCTCAGTCCCCTTCCTCTGTCTTCAAAGCCCTTGAAAGGTCAAGTCCTCATATTTTATCACTCAGGCCTCCTCTCCTGCCTCCCAATTTCACTTTTAAGGACCCTGGTGATTACACTGGGCCTATCTAGATAATCTCCCCATCTCAAGGTCCTTAATCATATCTTCAAAGTCCCTTTGCCATGTAAAGTAACTTATTCACAGGTTCAGAAGATTATAATGTGAATGTCTTTGGGGGTCCAAAATGATTCTGCCTAGCACAGAATTCAAATTTTTTTTGTGGAACACATTGTCTACCTTTTATAATCAAGGAAAATTAGAAACAAAATGTATTGGGAATTTATTTTGCAGCAACTTTTGCTAGAATGGCTCTATTTTGTTAAGTGAAAATAACTTATGATTTGAATTTTGAATGGATATTCATATTATACTGAACTTATTTATATCAGTATTTGAAAATTCAAGATGACTTTGGCTATTGAAAACTTGTTTGCATATAGTGAGATAATCACAAACTTCATTGTTTCTGAGGGAGGACGACCCCTAAAAAAGAGTCAGGGCTTCAGATCCATAGAAGATTGAATAAAAAAACTCCCAAAGAGAAAATTTTAAAATGCACTCAAAGTTCTAATTGGTTTGCCCCATATTTAGAGGCAGAGAAAAACTATTTTATAAAACAGAGATAAAAGAAAGAGAGCATTTCCTTTTTCTTCTGGATAATCTAATTTCATTGGGCTGGGTTTAGAGAAGACACGACAGCCAACTTCAGCAGCATAGGGTTGCCATGAAAAAGCCTTGCTTCAATGGTAGAGGAACTGAAGACATTTTTAATGGGGATTTCGATTTCAGCTGTGTTGTAGGATTTCTCCTTAATGGGTAAGAGTTTTGGCTGATCATTTCAAAGGGTCTCTGCAACCTAGAAACTCTCCATTCTAAATATTTAGGTGATTGTTTTGTTTACATTAGAAAACAATCAACTTTTAAAAGTATGTAACAAATCCTTAATCAAATTTCCAGTTGATAGTATTATTTGAATAAATTGGTTCCAAAGTAAATGAGTTAGTTGCCTTAGATACCTTCTCTCACAAAACATTTTTTAAAATGCATAAAGGGAGGACAGACCAACAGAAAGCCATGGGCCCTTGGTTGTATTCTGAAGTGAATTTTCTTAATTACATTAAAATCCTGTAAGCATGTTTAATATTATTTTAAGGCTTGAGGATTAAAGGAGCCATTTAAATCACTAACCAGTTTGCTTCCACTTTTAGCGACGCGTTTGATTTTGAGATTGGTGTGGTCATAGTCAGAATCAGTCAAGGATTTGACATCTCTCAAGTTCTTCAGGTGCAAGGTATGTACTTTCTTTACTTAACCAACAGATGTTTACTAAGCTCCTTACTCTATGCCTGGCATGAAGCTCTATGTGCTGGGGATAGTGTAGTGTACAATATAGGCAAAACCTCTGAACAACGGAGCTTACGTTATCGTTGTGCTGGCCTGACCTTTGTTCACTTCCCAGTGTTTTCCCCAACACTAATACAAGTGGCCTTTGTCCTACTGACCAGAAATATAGAATAATCCAGGATAGTTATCAATTATTCTTCTTATCACAAAACCGCAAAGCCAGCATCATTGAAAATAAACACCTTAAGTAAATTAACCGGCCGAATTAATTTCTGCAAGATGTTTCAGAAAATGAAGATTAATTCTTTCCTCAGAAAACCATGTATTTGTTTTTAAGAGTCTATGATCTAGTTTACAACTAACATGGAAATGAGCCCGAATGTATCATGCTATGAATCACTAATCTAACTCCAAGGCAAAAACACTAATTCAGATTAGTGACTCTGCTTTTTCCCTATAGTGTATAGCAGGTCCATTTATGCAGGATTTTTTTCAGTTGACCTTTATAGTTCAATTGACCACAGTTCATCTGAACCTCAGTTTAAATGACCAGAGCAGTTCAAACCCAAGTTGTTTAAGAGTAAACTATACTTGTTTAGTCTTAGAGTTTAAACATACCCTCCTGTGTATATAATAAACAACATGTCTAAAAATTCACTGAAATATTAGAACAGGACACTAATCCATGACTTACCACTTTAGCTGAATTTCACAGTAGAATCCACTGATTAGATGACGCTAAAACAAAGGACATTCTGGGGTTTCTTCTTATGTAGCAGCTGTGGTGTAGGTGTCAGTTCTGGGTAGACCAAGACTAATAAGAGTCTGCCCGTGTCCTCAATAGACTCATAGCATAGTAATAGAAATGGGTATATTATTAATGTCATAAGGTATGATGAGAAAGAGAGGAGGGACATCTAACTCCAAGAAGGCTTCTTGGAGGAAATTACCTTTCATTTGAGATCTAGTGGATACGTAGGAGTTTACTAAGCAATGTTGGAGAAGAGAAAATGAGAGAGTTTGGGGAATAGCATTGTTGGCAAAGAGGAAAGCATTAGCAAAGGTGTGAGGACATGAGGACATAGAAGTATGGAGAAATGCAATATGTGGGCAACCAAAAGCAGATTAGTATTACTAGAGTGAAAAGTATGAAGCAGACAATACTGAAAGATGAGGCTGCTGATATAAGAGCTTCATTTTAAAAGCCTTCATTTGCCATATTAAAAAAATGTAGACCATATTCTGAAAATGAGGAAACACTGAAGAGATTTCAGTGAGAGAATAATGTGATCAAATTTAGGTTTTAGATACTTTTTCAGCTACAGTGGGCATTGACTCAGCTAGAACTAGAATTGAAACAGGGAAACAAATCAAAAAGATTTTTATAATCATCAAGGCTAGAGAAGGCAACAGCCTGAACTAGAGCTAGGGATGGAGAAAAAAGGACAGAAGTACTTTGGAGGTACAAAGAGTAGCATTTGGATGTTGGTTGGATGTGTAGAATACGGGAGAGGGAGAAGTAAAAAAAGATGACTTGGCTGACTATATTAATGATGGTCTACTAACGGAAATGGAAACACAAGAGGAAGAATAGGTTTAATGAAGAGATGCCTGCTTCAGTTTTAAACAATTTCCTGTGGGAAATGCTGCTGGAAATGTCCAATAAGCAGTTAGACAGTCCTGATCTTAAAGGAGAAATGTGAGCT
>NW_011888800.1:12284657-12288261 GCF_000151845.1 Pteropus vampyrus
AGATGTAGATGTAGATGTAGATGTAGATGTAGGAGATATTATGGGCCAAATTATATCCCCTCCAGAATTCACATTTTGAAGCCCTAACCTCGGATGTAATTGTATTTGGTGATAGGGCCTTTTAAGAGATAAATAAGGTAAAATGAGATAATTAGGGTGGCTCCTAATCCAATATGACTCATGTCCTTATAAAAAGAGGAGATTAAGATACAGAAAAACACAGAGGAAAGGGGGAAGATGACCATCTACAAGCCAAGGAGAGAAACCAACCCTGCCAGCACCTTGATTTTGGACCTCTAGTCTCCAGAACTGTGAGAAAATAAAGTTGCTTCTTAAGCCACCAAGTCTGTGGTATGTGGTATGGCAGACCTACCAAAATAATATAAGAGACAGTATAGTTAAGGCAAAAATTCAAACTGCGACACTGGAAAACATAACCCAAAGAATATGTGTCGAGGAGTGCCGGAAGACACAGGAAAAGGACCCCAAAGAAGGAGTAGGGAAGGAGCTGCCAGAAAGGTAAAGGAACCAGAAGTCTGCAGTGTCATAAAAACCATGGCAACGGAGAGCTTAAAATCAGGAAAACCATCAATATTGTCAAATACAGCAGAAAATACCAAAAAGATTTTGAATGAAGTATAATTGATGCAGCACAGATAATCTTAGTAAGCACATTGCTGTAGAGCAGTGTCAACAGAATCCCGATTGCAGTGTGCTGAGGAGACAATATGAGATGCTGAAGCAGAGAATATGGATGTGGCCAACCATTCTGAGACGTTTGGATGCTGAGGAGAGGAATGAGCTTGAGGTTAGGGAGACCTCTAGACCTTAGAATGGGAGAGAAAGGCATGTTTTCAGCCTGAGAAAATGAGCCCAAGAGAGTGGGAAGATTAAAAATGAAGGTAGGAAAAAAAAAAAAAAAGGATGGCTCATGGAGTAAGAATCTGGAGGAACAGGAAGAAGTAAGGAATGGATATGGATGGAAGAGTTGGCCTGAAGCAGAATAAAAATGCTTCATCTTATAAATTTCGAGCAAGAGAGGTGAGGATTGATGATGAGGTATTCAGTTTTATAAGAGTGGAGTGGTAAATTGGGGAAGACATGCACAATAGTCTCAATTCTCTTTGTGAAGTTGGAGCAATTTCTCTAGTTGTCCAGTTTTTCTCTCACAGCACTTGGTCTCCAGGGTAGAGGAGGATCAGGGTTTTTGCAGGATAGGTTCAGCAGCAAGGAAAAGCCTACGAGGAATTTGAGACCCCTGGTGCTGGATTGATCCAGACTCTATCTGGCCATTTCGGATTGTTTCCATCATAACGGAAGGGGACATAAGTGGATTAGGTGAATTTTCTGATGCAAACCATTCTAGTGTATTGTGAAGAAGGAAAAGAAAAAAAGAAGAAACTAGAAATCAAGTGTTCGTATAAGATAGAGGACCACTATCAGATATGTACACTGTATAATTATGTATGAAGAGCTTTAAAAAATAAAATTGAGAGTGCAGTCCATCTTGTACAAAATTGTGGCATAAAGGTTATCTTTGGTGTCAACAGTCTTCCTTTTTTATGTTACTTTTCTCTTTCTATGGACCTTTTGTATTTACAGACCAGATATACTAATTCTCTCTCAGTGTATATTCCTTCCTAGTAGAGCCTAATACATTAGTAGCAACAAGAGCTAACATTTTGAGTACCTATTATGTGCCATGTATTATGTTTCAAGTTCACATATATTATAACATTTATCATCCCAACTACTCTATGAGGAAAGTACTATCATTGTCCTCATTTTACAACTAATGAAATTGAGGCTTACCCAAGATTTACAAGGCTAGTATGGGTAAAGCTGAGATTCGAGCATATGTCTGTTTGAAGCATTAGTCTACCTTTCAAAGCTAGAGAAGACAATGACTTACATAACGAGAAGCAGTGGTAAAATCTGAGACATGGGAATGGAACAAGGCTATCTCTACCTATTGCCTTTAAAAACCCAACATAAGAGCTGCTTGTCTATTGTAAGAGACACAACATCGAGGACAATTATAAGAACCTAATATTAAGAGACCCATTCTGTTGCTAACTTTCTATATTTTGTCTGCCTTTGTGCTGTAATGTTTTTCCATCTAAACAGTGAGGATACAAAATACAATTTGTATTTAGATTGCATATTTGCTTTGTATGTTATGTTGATCTCTTCAAGCTGAAAGATGTGATGTAGCTGAAAAATACTGCTCCGTCCACCAAAATGCACCATCAATTTAGTTCAATACAGAAGCAAATTCTGTAGGTATTTCTGAAAGAATCCTGGCAGTGAACTGCATCCCCTTTTAATTTCCCAAGGGATGTATCTGATTTATATCAACTTTGATGTTTGAAATATTTCTGCTTCTTAGTCAAGAAAGGGAAAATACAGTTGGATGCTAATAAAATAATTATAAGTATCAATTATCTAGGGTAAACAAAAAACAATGTTGCACAAATACATGAAGAACATGCAGAAAAACAGTAGCATAATGATAGAAATTAACTTTACGCCACATTTCCATGCAGTATTTTGAAGTTTATGTAATTTGTGAAACAGCCCTCATATTAGATTTTGAATTGGAAGAAATAAGCTTGTGTTTCATTATATTATACTGTAATATAGGGCTTAATAAGAGCCTGATAAATCTTAAGTATTGCATTATACTATGTTAATGATTGTCATCATAGCTTTTCCAGCATCAACACCACAGTGTCATCACAAATTATAATTTAAAGGAAATATTAGCAATTCAGAGTGCCCATATACTGTAGTTAATAAAGCAGTGAATAGAAATCAGCTTTAAAGGTAATTTACCAGCTAATGACAATTATTTCTATACTGCGTCACAGGCTTATGTGAGGAGAATAACTTTTTATATAAATAAGATCAATGCTCATAACATTCTAACTTGTATACTGCAGCAACTCATCTAATACTGGTGACTGATAGTTTCTCTTAATAAATTAATTTACTGCCCGACAACACAAAAAACACAATATTTCACATTGTTCAATTCGCCAGGGTATTTAGCAAGTTTGCCAACTTCAACAAAGAGTCCAAATTATACTGGTAGGAATAAAATGATGAAATGTGATTTGCAATTTATTGCAGTCAAGTGTTCCATGGAAGTACTGCACGATTTATGACCATCTCAGAGAACAGTGATTCTGCTGTGTCTGATGAAGTGGCTTAGCAAAATAAAGACAGATGGCAGTGTAGTAAATAATTACTTGATTGGAAGGTGACCACTGCAGGATTGCTTCCTGCCTTCAACTAGACTTCACCTGGGCTATGGCTTGTTGATTCATGTGAGCATTTACAGCTTTGAGTTGATTGACCAAGGAAAGAAGCATAATTTAATAATTAATAAAGAAAAAAAGATGCTGTGAAGTGGGAGGGGATGCAATTCCTCCATGGGTTTCCCTGCTCTCCCTTCTGTTGTCAGATAATTTACTATTCTTTCTCCTTAATATTCAAAATGAATTGTAATGTGTAGACTCCTGCCTATTTCTGAGACATCTTTTGTAAAAAAAAAAAAAAAAAAAAAGACAGGCTAAACATTCAAGGCGATCTTGGCAACTGA
>NW_011888800.1:12288701-12291663 GCF_000151845.1 Pteropus vampyrus
TTATAGAGACAATGCTTTCAAATGTATTGAACCATGTTAATAGCACTGACCTGTCCTTTTATTTCAACAAACTATTCTTGGGTACTTATTATGGTGGTAGACACTAGCAGGGAGGTATGGACCCAACCAAGAATGTGAGAGGGAGTATGTAGAGTCTAAGCATAGGCTTTGGAATCAGACAGACCTGAGTTCAAATCTCAGATTGACACTTGGGGGCTACATAACCTTAGTCAAATTACTCATCCTCTCTGTGTTTCATTTTTTATGCTTTCAAATTAGAATAATTATAATACCTACCTTATAGATTTATTATTTTGCATTAAAAGATATGGTAGCTGCCAAGTGTTTGGCATTGTACTTTGCACAAAATAAACTCTCAATAAATGATGGTAATGAAATACAACATAAGTTATCCTCCAGGAGTTTGCAGTCTAGTGGGGATAAAATAGACATGTATCTTAAAACTCCATTCCGTGTCCCACGGTTGTAGTTACCAGATTAAAGATTGAAGCAGAGTATTACGGAAATGTAGAGCATTATATAAATTTCTCTGATTGGGAAATTTGAGGATGGTTTCTTCAGTAAGTGCAGACTGAGTATTCCTTCAATGGGCAGTATTGGCAGTCAGAGCATATCACTGAAGGATGGTAAAGAGGGATGAACACTAGAATTAAAAGCAGAAGACTTGGATCACCAGCTGTGGAACCTTAGGCAAATCACTTGAACTGTCTGAACCTAAGTTTCCTTTACATTAAAATGGGGAGACTATTATTAGCTCTGCCTGTATCCCAGTATTGGTGTTGGAATCAGATAAGAAGCTGTATGGAAAGGGCTTTGTGAATCCTGAAGACCGCAAATGTCGTAGTGATGGTGGTGGTGGTAGCAGTGGTGAAATGAGTAGTTTTTATTGTCAGCCTTATGGAAATCAGTTTATATCTATCTATTTATTCTACTTTGGCTCACCTGCCTTGTGCCTAACGGTCAGCTAGCCAGTACTACTGGTGAAAAAATGTTTTGACAAAGTCTGCTCTTGGTTTTCTATGCAAACAGAGGCAAACGGTACATCAGATAGATAATTCAGTACAGAGCAACAAAACATCACTTTTACTTAAGGCTGAAATGAGAAAAGGAGAAAGTGCACAGAAGGAAGCCTTAGATCACCTACAAAGTGAATAATTAAGAATTAACCCTAATGAGAACGTGCAAAATTACTGTGCAAGTGATCATACCACTGTGTGGATCTGAAAATCTAAGATGGCCAACCAAGCAGATTTTAGCCTTTGGAACAGACTGTCTGTCAGCCTCTGTCTCTGTTGTCTTTGAGGGACCTGCCGAATCTGACTCATGCAAGCAAAGACTGATTTTGTCTCTCGGGCCTGGGATTTTGCAGTTTGCTCTGGCTGGGATGGGCTGTGTATATACCTTCAAGCAAATTGTTGGAGCAGCTCCCAGTGCACTCAGCCAGCTGATTCTGTTACAAAGGAGGATTTATCTTTTTTTCTCCTTTGTCCAAACTAGAGGACAAAGAACATGGCAACTACTGGCTAATCACTGGAGTCGGCCAAACGAAAAGCAAAGAAACCCTCTTCCCACTGTGGCCCTTGCAGTTCCCCCAAAGAAGCTCACAAATATGCACCTTCGAGATGACTACAAATAGCAATAACCCCACAGCTCCCCTCCTGCACCACCCCAAAATGTGGATAATAGCTGGGGGACTACCACCCAGGGCTGAGATGTTGCCAAAGTTGCTGCTCTGGGTATCCTGCCATATGTACCTGTATCTTTAAGGTCTTCCCTTTAAAATGACATATTTGGGGGAGGAGGGGGGGCGCCGTAGTTTGGTGGAACTAACTTAGCATTATACCATGTGCCTTAGAGTGTTTAGTTTCCTCTGATAATGAAGAGTTGGAGATTAACAAGACAACTCTGAAATATTCATAAGCCAAAAGCAAAAGGTCTTCCAAGTGGGAAGCATGTGGGATTTGGAGCCAAGCAGACCTCTTTGTATTTGAACCCTATTACTTGCTGAATGACATCAGACAAGTTACTTAACCTTTCTGAGCTTCAATTGCTTTATCGGCAAACTGAGGATAATCATAGTAACTATCTTAGAGTTGTTTGGGAAGGAATAATATCTCAGACACCCTGAGAGTATGTAATAAATAGTAAATGCTAGAATAACTTCCAGGCTTCTCAAAGTACTCAATTTACTTTACACGACTAAGCCCATTTCCAGGAGTTGAATAAATACACTGCCTATAAAATGTACCCATTGCTTTGTTCTTTAAGGGGCTCCAAAGCACTATGCAAGACGTTTATTCTTTCAGCAATGCTAGGGCATGTGAAGGGTTACAATTTTCCATTTCACAGATAGGAAATCAGAGGCATAGAAAAAGTCAATGACTTGCTTAATGTCACATAAAGCCAGCGGCAGAGCTATAATAGGTCATGACCCCCAGTGCGATGCAGCTTGGGTTCACCTTTCAAAAGTCAGGGGTAAGCAACTCAGTCTCATTTCTCAGATTTTCTATAGCTGCTTATCTTGAGAACTTTTGAAGCTTTGGGGAATTCACATGGGTGATTTGACCTTAAATCTCATGCCACTGGCAAAAGATTAATTGCTAAAACCTGGAAAGGGGCCAGACAATTCTGTGTAGCTGAATAACAGCACTGTCTAGGGATGTGACTGTCCTGACAGATTTAGTTAGTACATAATTGATAGATCTAGAGTTTGTATAGCTTTGCTTCCCAGATAGATAAGGCGACAGGCTCTGAAGGCTGACATTTACAGAAGCCCTACCAGTGTTTTGTAACACTGAATCTAGCTTTTCCACTCTCTGCCTCAGAACATTGCTCATTTTCTAAGGCTCTGTTCTCAGCAGGCAAGAAGATGAGGGGATCTGACAAGAGGGCCACCTTGCCCACTGTAAGCCAGAATGCCCATCAGTCTCTAGCACTGTCA
>NW_011888800.1:12291713-12303840 GCF_000151845.1 Pteropus vampyrus
GGGGGGGCGCCGTAGTTTGGTGGAACTAACTTAGCATTATACCATGTGCCTTAGAGTGTTTAGTTTCCTCTGATAATGAAGAGTTGGAGATTAACAAGACAACTCTGAAATATTCATAAGCCAAAAGCAAAAGGTCTTCCAAGTGGGAAGCATGTGGGATTTGGAGCCAAGCAGACCTCTTTGTATTTGAACCCTATTACTTGCTGAATGACATCAGACAAGTTACTTAACCTTTCTGAGCTTCAATTGCTTTATCGGCAAACTGAGGATAATCATAGTAACTATCTTAGAGTTGTTTGGGAAGGAATAATATCTCAGACACCCTGAGAGTATGTAATAAATAGTAAATGCTAGAATAACTTCCAGGCTTCTCAAAGTACTCAATTTACTTTACACGACTAAGCCCATTTCCAGGAGTTGAATAAATACACTGCCTATAAAATGTACCCATTGCTTTGTTCTTTAAGGGGCTCCAAAGCACTATGCAAGACGTTTATTCTTTCAGCAATGCTAGGGCATGTGAAGGGTTACAATTTTCCATTTCACAGATAGGAAATCAGAGGCATAGAAAAAGTCAATGACTTGCTTAATGTCACATAAAGCCAGCGGCAGAGCTATAATAGGTCATGACCCCCAGTGCGATGCAGCTTGGGTTCACCTTTCAAAAGTCAGGGGTAAGCAACTCAGTCTCATTTCTCAGATTTTCTATAGCTGCTTATCTTGAGAACTTTTGAAGCTTTGGGGAATTCACATGGGTGATTTGACCTTAAATCTCATGCCACTGGCAAAAGATTAATTGCTAAAACCTGGAAAGGGGCCAGACAATTCTGTGTAGCTGAATAACAGCACTGTCTAGGGATGTGACTGTCCTGACAGATTTAGTTAGTACATAATTGATAGATCTAGAGTTTGTATAGCTTTGCTTCCCAGATAGATAAGGCGACAGGCTCTGAAGGCTGACATTTACAGAAGCCCTACCAGTGTTTTGTAACACTGAATCTAGCTTTTCCACTCTCTGCCTCAGAACATTGCTCATTTTCTAAGGCTCTGTTCTCAGCAGGCAAGAAGATGAGGGGATCTGACAAGAGGGCCACCTTGCCCACTGTAAGCCAGAATGCCCATCAGTCTCTAGCACTGTCATCTGACTGCTTTTTAAAGTCTTTATTTACCCTGATCCAATGCAGGCTGAAGTCAGAGAAAGATGCAGCACGTTACATAGCAGCTAGGAATTTTTCGTCACTATCAGAGTCCAAAAAAGATAAATGGCAGCCATATACAACATCAAAGTTTGGATAGTGGGTCTAAACCCTGGATGGGAAATTTTCACAATTTGATGCTTATTCCAGACTCAAGTGTCATGAGACCCTTTTCAGCAATTTGAACTCTAACAGGAACACAAAAACCTCAGCTTTTATTTCTTTCACTTTAGTCACTCACTCCAGAAGTATTTTGCTGATGGGGAAGAATTATTGGTGAATATTTTTCACTGTAATTTGTATTCAGAGCCCATAGAGTTTACCATAAGATTTGGTTATCTTAATTCTTATTCGCTAGTTTTGTTTCGATTCAGGAGGCGTTGCTGTGTGCCTGATATGTACCCAGTACACTTCTGTGATTTTGTCACTTTCTCTCGTAAAACATCTGACCCAGTAGCTTAGGTCAGTAAATCAGTGGTTTTCAGTGTGTAAGATCTTATGCACAGTGGATCTAGCTTTTTGGTTTTTGTTAGAAGTGAATAAAGATAGAATTAAATAGCCTTCCTTGCCCTTACAAATAAAAACCCAGTGACTTAACACATAGAGATATTTTTCTGGGCTAGTTACTACTTTCTGAATGTAATTTACTACTTTCTGAATGTAATTTACTTTATAAAAATCATTCAGAAAAAAAATCTTATTATAATCATTTTATTTCATATAGACCATTTTTAATATTCAAATAGTGTATGAGCATTCCTAAAAAAGTTGCCACTCTGAGTTAAGTGAGTGATTTTGTCTTCTGTCATTAGATGAATTAGAGAAATTAGAACAGGAGAGGCTGGCTCTGGAAGCCACTATCAAAGACAACGAATGTGAAGAAGGAAGTGGAGGCATCCGAGGCTTGTTTAAAAAAGCTGGCAAGCTGAACATTACTAAGCCAAATCCTAAAAAAGGTAAGTACTTTTAAAATTTACAAGAAATATTACCATATGAGCCGCTACTTGAGTTTCTGTAAGGGGCAGAAGTAGGCGTCTAAGATGTTGGGAACATTGAGTAAGGACTGAAAGACATTTTTTTTGAGAAGGTAGTATGAGTAAAAGGTAGAAGCTATTGTCATTTATCAACAATGTTAAGCCCTTTGTAACATCTCACTGTAAAAATCTTTATTTTAAAATAATATTTTGTTTGGGATCAGAATGCATGCCAGAGAATAGAAATTTCTTAGTTACAATGAAAAGGGCACAAAAATTTAATAGCCAGTAGGCAGCAGGTTTATCTGTATCCTCCCACCACACACACACACACACACACACACACATACACACACACACACACACCCCCCTTGAAGACATTTCAGGGATTTGAAAGTTGATTAATACAGGTGAATGAGGGATCCAGCTAGAACTCAATTTCAAAAAAAACATCTTTGTCACAAACCAGAATTCTGGACTTGGAAATTTATTGATACTAATTACCTGCAGATTTTGGCTGAGTGGTACAAAGCCACTGAGAGGACCAAAAAATGAGAAATCTTGTTATAAATTTTATAAACAGGTTATTCAAACATCTGATTTTTTTTTTAAATTGCTCTTTCCAGAAACTGCAGTTTTGAGTTTAATGAGGTCTACAGCGACCTCTTCTGGTAGAAAATTAGAATGTTAACATTTATTTCTGTCATGCATCAGAATCTTAACATTATTGGTCATTCACTGGTGTGAGGCCCAAAAAAGATAATTTCTCTGGGAGCGTCTCCAAACAGCAATATCCAAACCGAGACTTCATAGGCTTCTAGTCTAGTTACAGGATCCAACCTTTCAAAGAGGCTATTTTCTACCTTGGAAAAGATTTGGGTTTGTTTGCTTGTTTTCTTACTATGGCCCAAGGAGAAATTTCACCTGTATATAATATTTTTATATATTTACATAGAATGATGGGAAATACGAACCCTTCCTCTTCAAATACTAGAGGTACCCTCGGGCACCTGGATATTCCATGGGCTATTAGGAAAGCCAGCTATGTACTGTCACCCTTAAAATTACATTTTCTTAAAAAACGAAATGTCTAAATCTAAAACTGGGTACATCGAGATTTTCAAGGTGTAAATATTGGAATAAGACCATCTTGATGCTAACTACTATCTTCTTTCTTTTCCAATTATTTGGTTTATTTGTGAGAAGAGTTAACCATCCATTGAATCTGGTCTATTCAATGGTACAGTCTGAAAAAGCAATGAAAAATTCAGAAGTCATAGCCCATTACTATTCTTTAGCTGGTGGGGAGGGGGGAAACATTAATGTTCTTATTAATGAAAAGGAGACTCGTTATTTTTTCTGGAAGCCTATTTCTGCATCACAGTATTCTTGGGAAAAATGTGCTCTTCTGAACATCAACATGTCTCATTGTTCAGAAAAGCAAAATACCATTGTTTTATTTTCAACACCTGAAATTTCAGACTCAGCTGTACAGTAGGCCCTTTCACTGCTCTGGGCTTTCATGAGTTAACAATTCTTTTGCGTTCTAGATCTGGACTAACTCTGCCTCCAGACACTCATACTTGAGTCTACTGGATGCTTTGATGTGCATGTGGGTGCAAAGTTTGGTCCATTTTATAAATATATTTACTTTCTCCCTCAGCAATTCCAGGGAGATAGAAACGATATAAGATAATTGCTTCAGAATAGGCAGGCCCAAAACATGGGAACAGCAAAAGACAGAACAAAGCATCTTTAGAACCTCTTAGATCAGAGAGGAAGCTCTGAGCGGCTGTCAGCTCTCCTCTAAGCACTACACTGACACCATCTCTTTGAAATAAGCAATAAAGTCACAGCTTTCAAAGAGGTGGAAATGAGAAATAATATATACAGTGTAGCAAAGAAACCCCTACTAGCAATAGGAGCAAGGATCCAATTCAAACACTGGCCTAGTTCCCTGGTACACTTTCATTGTTTCCATGTTAGGTTGGAAATTGCATTTTTTTAAAAAAATTTTAAAGTATTTTATGTGCACCCTTAATAATAACTCAAGTAAAAGAAGTTTGTCTTTCCATATTTCCTGGCTTTTTCATCGCATTCACCGAGATTTGAATAGCTTCACAAGACTTCTTGAAAAGAAAGCAGAGGAGGGCCATAAAAAGTCGAGATGCACATGGTCTCTAGCCACCTTTACAATCCAGACATTCATGGAATTTACACCAAAATTGCACTCAAGTGAATGAATTGTCTAACAAAGTAATACTTCTTATTCTATTGCTTATCTCCAGAAAAATGATCACATGTTCTACTTTCAAGTCAGTCTGAAAATATAATTAAACTGACATCTGAAATTTAGAAGAATCAGGATTTTTTTTTCAGATAGTTTAGCATTGTTATATATCTAGATAATAATTCTACTCAGACACAGTTTACTAAAGACCTGAAAATAATCCACTGCTTTATAATAGAAACTAATCAGAAAACCAATATCAAAGTTTTGAACTATTGAAGGTGATCTAAACTCTATGGATTCAACTTTTATTTTTCTTTTGCAGAGACTAGAGCTCTCTATTTATGTGTAAGTGTAAAAAATACTTACAAATTCGTGACCTTTCCTCTATTTTCCTGAATAGATTTATTGGAAAGTTATTTTGTTTCTTTCCTCAAAAGACGAATGACTATACTACTTTCTCTTTCATTAAAGACAGCAGCATTAATGCAATCCAGTCCATGCATGTGGGAGAGTTCAACCAGAAACTGGTGGAAGCCAGCAACCAATTTAAAAAGAAGCAAGGAAAAGGCACAATTGATGTTTGGTGGTTATTTGATGATGGAGGTAAAATTTTCTAGAATATACACTAGGGAGCAGAATTTCTGTGTTGATAAATTTAACAAACAGCATGAGAAGGTATATGAAAACGCTTTACAGTTAAAGAATAACATTTCTGTGTTCTCCAAAGACTTTAAATTATTAAGAAGCTATGAATGTGGGAATGAAAAAAGATGTAAAGCCATTCCTTTCCTTATGGTTAGATATACTCATCTTTTCTGTCATAACTTAGTCTTTTCTTTTTTCAGGGTTAACACTCCTTATCCCCTATATCTTGACTCTCAGAAAAAAATGGAAAGACTGTAAATTAAGAATCTATGTTGGAGGGAAGATTAACCGCATTGAGGAAGAAAAAATAGCGTAAGTAACTTATCTGTCACATGTTAGAACATTTTGGATGTTTGTTGTTCTAATGCTTTAATTTTAAGAACGTTGTGTCTTTGAAGTACAATAGATTTAAAGACAACCCCGCCATCATAGGCGTCATGTTTACTTCATTTTCTGGTCAATAAATTGTCTGTGTAAGTTTTCTAATCACTGTTTCCAAGTCCTTTTATCCCCTGCCACAAATCCTTTCAAAAAGAAGTTTGGCACAGCAGCCTCATCTCAAGTCTATCTTGTATAATGTTCATTATGTTCTGACTAGTAAGTGCTATCCAAGAAAAAAGGAACCTGAAGGAATTAGTGTCCAAAAGTTTCTTCTGGAAGGTTCAAACTTGTTAATTCCCAACAGTCACTCTAACATAGCTCACTTAAAAGAGAGCTGCGTGACTGCACCTGGTCCTAGTCTCGGCCCTGCCACCGAACAAGCTGCAGGACCTTGCAACAGTCACAGTGCATGTCTGCTCCCTTCTCAGAAACTACTTCCAGAAATCACAAAACAAGGATGGGCTTTTATGCAGTGATTTTTCTTCATACCTTCTCCTCCTTCTTAAGAGATCATTATATATTTAATTCCTCTTAAAGAGAGCCATGTATTAAAATGTAAACAAACGATATCTATAACAATTATACTTTCTTAAAGCCAGTTTCTTATTGGGACAACTGATGAAATTTGCAAATGATTGGTGGATTAGGTGATAGTATGATATCAATGTTAAATTTCCTGATTTTAAAAATTGTACTCTATTATGTAGGAGAATGCCCTTGTTCTTAGAAAATACCCACTGAAGTATTTAGAGATAAAGAAGACCTGATATCTGCGATTTACTTCAAAATGGCAGATCGGTAGGTAGGTGGACAGGTAAACAGAAAGCAAGAAAGCAAGCAAAAAAAAAGAAGAAAGAAAAGAAAGGAAGATGTATATAGATGTAGACATATATAAAGAGAGAAAAAGAGAATAATAAATCAAATGGGACAGAATATAAACAATTGATGAATCTAGGATTTCTTTGCACTGTCCTTGCAATTTTGAAATTATATCAGAATTTTCAGTTGCCAGGGGAAAAAAATCTCTAATATGTAATGACATTATATATAATAATCATTAGTGTGTCAGTGCTTTGTCAGTAAACTATAAATGTTATTGGCAAAATAACAGTCAATAAGTATTGAAACTTGTTCTTTTTTTCAAATGATAAAGCAGCTTAATTGGCTCTATATTATCTTCCCTGAAAGAGGAATGCAGAGCTGGGTTTGCTATTTCCAGTGTCTGTACCTGTAAGAATTTCTTTGCCTTCAGCGGAATAGCTTGGCCACACTTAATATATCCATCAAGTGCTGTGATGAAAATCAAACACTAACCCAAGGCTTTGTCTGAAAGCTAAGCTGAAATAAGACATGATTGCTTTTCATATCTTAAACACAAAACTCTTTGATTGAAAATAGTTAAATATGCAATGACAGAGTGTTTTTCTCTTTTATATTTTCAGAATGGCTTCCCTCCTGAGCAAATTTAGGATAAAATTTGCAGACATCCATATCATTGGTGACATCAACATTAAGCCAAACAAAGAAAGGTATGAAACATTTAACAAGGTCTGTTGTTCATCTGTGATACTCTCTCATCGTCTTTTGTCTTGATTATCAAAGGGTAAAAATGTTATGTATTTACTGCAGTGACTTCCTGATAGGATATAATAAAAAGGGACTTCAAATAACCATGACATAGCACTATCAAGTATTTCTAATGGAAGGAAACAGTTTTATGTTGACGATGAGCTTGAGAGGGAGAATTGTTGAAATGCAGTTTGGTTAGCATTTTAGAGTTGCCCTTCATGTTCTTGGTGTCTATGGTGGCAAGAGTAGCAGGAAGTAAAAACTCAGATGATTCTGACCTGAGCAGTCAGGGCAAGTTTTCATTATTTAAAGTTACCAGTGGAGCATCCTGGAAGGGGAGCTCTGGTGGACATGTGGAAACAGCCTGTGTCTTCTTGGCACAATGACAGTGCCAGCCCTCATGGCCATTTTAGCTGTTAGGCACTAAGGATTCAACACTTAGAGTCTATAAGGGCCCCCAAAGAGGAGCTCTAAAACTATTTGAAGCCTGGCAAGGAAATGTATTGGCTCTAAATTTTAAAAATGACAAAATTTAAACAATTGTTTAATTGTCTTCAGAATGACATCATTTGAACCCTCATTAATTGTTAAATTTGACAAGACTAGATATTTGAAAACAATTTGTAGGTTAGATCTCCCCAGAAGTTCCCTGAGGTACAAGAAGATTGTCCGGAAATTATAGCTGATTGTAAATTAAGTGAGCTACGTAGAGCAATAAGTTAACAATTACAAAATGTTCTCAATTGTTTACAGTCCAAAATCATGTTTACTGTTGCATCTGGATGCAGTTTTATGCATTTGATTTGGCATGGAATGGGGCCTCCAAAGATTAGAGAGTCACAAAGGTCTCAGTGTGGCTTATGTCCTTGCTGGACTGCTGGACCTCGTCTCAGTTCTGTTGACCATCATTTCTCCTGTAGTTCTCTTCAGGTTGCCATTCCACACTCAAGTCTTCCTGCTCTTCCCTGATTTTAAGTCATTGTCATCCTTTATGAGCTCAATAACTAACTGAAAATCATCCAGATTTAGGATGCATTCTTATTTACCAAACAACAGCCTTGAATTTCATGCTGTTTGATGGTATTCATGATTCCTCCAAGGCTATGGGTCAGTGAAAATGGTTTCAAGAAACACCTTAACTGTGATAAGAAAGTTATATTTGCCAGGGTCTACCTAGGTTATTACTATATAATATTTCCTTATATCATATATGCCATAATGCTTTGCATTCCTATATTCCTACAGTTATAAATACTTAAGAAAAATTAAGAACAGATTTATAATTCTCCTTGGTAAATGAAGTCAACATTCTGATATGATCATTGTCAGGCAATAATCTTTGGTAGCCTTCCACATTTCATTTGGAGAATTTTAATTCCTAAGTCTTTGCCTCTTGACATTTGCAGTGATGTGATCAAACGAGTTCATCTTATGGCTCTAATTGGTGGAAATGCATAATCCTTCAGAACACAGCAGGTCCAATGATGCCCTGGTACATGACACTTAGCAACAGGCTAGAGCCTGACAATGCTCTGCAGGTATAGGGCCATTTACTGTTGTCTAGAGGGCAGTCACAGTGTTCCCTACTGACTTTTGGATTTTTCTATAAGCCCTGGCTCAGTCCTTGGTACTAATCAGTCTACTTCTTGTAGCCGAATTCTTCTTGCTGTTACTTGTATTATCAGCAGCAAAGAACTGTCTGTGCTTGCTGATTAATTTGTTCTATGTCCCTTGCCTCTTTACCCATCAAAATGGCTTTCTCTACCCAAGGCCTTGTTTCCCTATCTTTCTTTCATGCTAGTCTCTGCCTAGCTGCCATGGTCACCCACTGCACCCCATCCTTTTTGTCCTGTCACCAAGGAGAATGTCGACGTATGTCTTCTACTGACCACGCCTCTTCATTCTTTGAGCACCTATCATAGTCTTGACACTCTTCATCTTACTACCCCTGACCTTTGTGCCATGGTTTCTTCTTCTCTGGGAGCAAATTCTATGGACAGTAGGAAGAAACAAAGGACTCAGGCATTTGTGCTTTTGTCTTAGTATCTAAATTTGATTTTAGACACCATTTTATTTTTTATTCTTTTAATTACAATTTTTTTATTATGGTGACATTGGTTAACTAAATCTAGTAAGTTTTAAGTGTATAATTCAACAGTTAGGTATAATATGTTGCATCATGTGCTCACCACCCATAGGTAGCTTTCTTTCTGTCACCACATATTTGATCCCTTGTACCCTGTCTACCTCTCTCCTCCTCGCTCACACTCTATTGTCCATGTAACCACTAGTCTATTGTCCATGTCCATGAGACTCTGTTTGTTTGTCCTATTTGTCTGTTGCTTTTAGGTTTATATCCCACATATAAGTGATATCATGTGGTTTTCAACTTTTTCTGTCTGGCTTATTTCACTTAGCATGGTTATCTCAAGGTCCATCTATGTTGTCGCAAATGGCAGTATTTCATCTCTTCTTATGGCTGAGTAATATTCCATTGTATATATGTACGACATCTTCTTTATCCAGTTATCTATTGTAGGACACTTCGGTTGTCCATGTCCTTTTAGACACCATTTTAATTTGGAGTTTCTTAAATATTCTCATCATTCTTCAATGAAGAGATCTACTTCCCTTTCTCAGAAAAAAAAAAATGAATTAGTTTTCACGATTTTGGAGATTTTTCTCTCTGATACTTCAAGGTCTTAAGGAAGACGCAGGGGAAAAATCCATTCTTACTGGAGTAAAAGAATTCTTACAGCTAATGAACCCTGGTGTGAAGACAAAAGGCCACCAGGAAAAGGTGTGCTGGAAGTGCCATCCTCCTCTCTTCATCCTCTGCTATAACTGAAGCCATATTCCATTATAAAATAGCCACGTATCTGATGTTGGCAATGGCTGTCCCAATATTTGAAAATAAATTTTAGAACAGAGAAAGGTCATTCAGTAAATCTCTTACACGGCTACTGGTAGCACATTTGGCACCTTTGTGATGATTTTAAAAAGGCAACTCCTCTGAGTAGTTCAATTAGAGAAAGAACTCTTCCTCTGGGCTGATGTATCCCTGGGCCCAGAGCCCAAAGCTTAGAGCACTGGCACAATTTTAGCTCCCACATGGGCCTTCTTGGCTGGGCAGCCTTTATCTACCATTAACAACTGTCTTGATCACTGTTCTTTCCTGGTCACTTGATGACACACAATGTCAAAAATAGTTTGTCAATGATTTTCATGTTGGAGACTAACATTAAATGCCCTTAAACTGCCTTTAATAAATCTTTTAACAACCCATAAAACATCAGTAAGTCTTGATGAAGACATTTTATCATAGAAACATTATCCATAAATATGGTAGAGCAAGGGTGAAAAGGAGTTCAAAAGCAAAGTTAATGAAAAAATAATTGAGCCAGGAGAAACTAAAAAGCCCTTGTGGTTAAATTTCATTTTTTATCATATGGACTGAATTAAAAGTCATAGGCCAAAAAGACAACCATCTTTATATAGAAATCAAAGAAAAACTAGAAGCAATTAACTAGATAATTTAGTTTAAAGATGCTGGAGTGGTCACAAAAACAACTAGTACATTAATTTGAGAGAATAAATTTTATATGAGTAGGGGGACATTTTTATGCAATTAAAAACATTTGAAACTTTGTTATTATGAGGAACAAGGATGAGGAAGACAGGGAAGCTAGAAGTTAATTCTTTTAATTGAATTAATTCTCATTTATATTAATTCTCTTTTAATTGATTTAATTCTCATTTAATGGCATGTAATGCTTGGCCTATTCTAGAGTCAATAAAAATACTTATACAAAAAATCACATTTAATAAGACTCAAAACAAAAATCTTGAGCTACCTTTGGATCACCTAGATAGGAGATGGAAAATGCCGGGTTAGGGTTGAGGCTTAGGATGAAGAAATCAAAGATGAACATAGACAAGGGTCAGTAAGAGTTCAGAGAAAATAAATGGGTAAATAGAGCCACATTATTTTCTGTGTCATTTAGCATGTTTCATTTACAAGTAACAGAAAACTCATAGTGACTTAAATAATGGAAATTATTAGGAAACATAACTGAAAAATCCAACTGTATTTTGGCTTTCAGGCAAAGACTGATCTTGAAGGTTAATTTTATCATCAAGGACTAATTCTCTTCCATTCTCTCTACTGTATCTTCCATTACAAAATCATCAAACTTGATTTTGCTTATAAAAATAGGATGACTATCCATAGCAACGAGTACTACATATTTGCTCATTATGTTCAGTAGGAAAGTTTTCTCTTTCTCAGTCATGACATTCAGGTCATGGGTTCCATTCAGTTTACACCAGTCTAAGCCACTGGGCCCCTCACCTATGGGGACCCTTGCTTTTCTCTCCCCGACCCACAGCCTCCTACCAAGAATGGGAATTGCTATGTGGACTGAAGGTAAGGAGGGCAGCCCTACCCAACTTCCAAGAAGCTTAGTTTATCTTCTACATTAATTCATTCATGTCTCCCATAGAATCTGTAAAATAAACTGATGGAAATTCATTTATGGGCTGAGTGTCTACATTACAACTGTCTTTGACTCTACTATGTAGAAAATGTATCTGCAGAATAATTACTTTCTATATGTTTGTGTGTTTATATTGATGATCTATAATGCCTGGGAAGTTAACAATCCTCAAACATGTTAAGGCCTTTCCTTGTATAGGGAGACAGTACTATAGCCATGGTTTTACTCATGGTTTGTCCCCTGCAAAGATACTCTTAAAAGATTTGCATGCCATTCAGGTCTGATTCCGCAGCCAGCAGAACCAGTCAAACGTGAAGTATCTGTGAAATAATGAGTTAGTTTCCCACTGTGAGGCCTCCTTTATAAATTCCAATTTCAGCTGGAAAGTCTTTGAAGAGATGATAGAACCATATCGTCTTCATGAAAGCTGCAAAGATTTAACAACTGCTGAGAAATTAAAGAGAGAAACTCCCTGGAAAATTACAGATGCAGAACTGGAAGCGGTCAAAGAAAAGGTAAAGACTTGTCGTCCTTAATTTTTACTTGGCTAACTAGCTGAAAAAGAAAACACTGGTTGATTTAAAGATCAAGAAGTAATATATCTATTATAGAATTTCATTATTTAAGGTCCAG
>NW_011888800.1:12305485-12315609 GCF_000151845.1 Pteropus vampyrus
TGGATAGGTGCTCTGAGGTGTGGAGTCCAAAGCATGTTTACAAGGCTCTTTGCCATGTTGGCAGAGGCAAAGGTGGGAGGAAAAAGGCAGTGGGGCTTTTCCATTTTTCACTCTTTGCTCTTCCACCCCCTAAAATGTTAAGGATACACCTGCTGAAAATATTCTTTTCATTCAGGACAGGGCAAATTTTTCCAAGTTGCGGGGATACCACGCCCTAAACCATGATAAGAGTGTTCTTTGGCAGAGAATGTAGAAAGAATTCAACACACACCAAAGTTAGGCTCAAAGAGAAAGTTTATTAGAAAAGGAGCAACACTCCATAGACAGAGCATGGTCTCCTCTCAGAGGCAGAAAGTGAGAGTGCCTAAGAGAGATGAGGACAGTGACAGAGACAAAGAGTACCAAGAGGAAAGAGTGAGAGGGACTGTGAAAAAGAGACTGGGAGTAAAGGCAGTGAGAGGGACCTCGAGTGTTCCGGGACTTGAGTTTATATACCATTCTTCAGTTCCTGCGAGTTACGGTTTGAAGACTTTGTTTACCCATTTCCTTTGATATGGATGTACAGTGAGGAAGGGGAAGGGGAAGAGTATGTATGTAGTGTGAAAAGGTAAGAATATGTAGCATGAAAGGCTCACTGGAAGTTCCCAGCCTTTATTCCATACGTTTCCTATGGTTTTAGTCATAGGGAATGAATGATTTTATTTTGTGTAGAGTGCTACTTAATGACTCTGGGTTTTTTTTGTTTGTTTGTTTGTTTTGCTGTTTCCCCTTTCGCAGGTGTGGGAAATGGGTGGTTAGCAATCCCAGCAGAAATCTTCCTTTGTTCTGCAGGTGTCCTCCTGGCCTGGCTGCAGAGCTGATCAGCATATTGCAGTCTCTGAAAGTAGCTTGATTTAACATTTTAATTCTCTTACCGCCTCCCTACGATACTTTGTTTACCTAAAGATTGATAGCTAATTTTGAAAATCTCCAACTATTTCACATTTATACCTTATGAACTGACTTGTATGTACAAAGATAATATGTCTTCAACCAAGGTCTAGACTGGAGGACTATTCATTGAAGATGTAGAATGGTTTCCTGAATTAGGAGGTTCAAATAAATGATTTTTGAGATTTCTCCCAAATATAAGAGCTTTAAACTATTGGGAAAAATTATTTCTGCCATAAAAAGAAGTATTGGTTGATCACATTTTCTATTTAAAGAAGAATGAAAATTTATAGTTGTGTTTTGTCTCTCTAATGCCTAAGCCTATTTTTCTGGATATTTGTATTATCTGAGAAATACATCAGTGTAATACTATCTATATTCAAAATAATTTCTGTGCTTTCATATTTGGGGAGAAGAGTATGAAAGTTTCAGACCACTGCTTGTTAAATAGCTCAGATGTTACTGACCATCGTAATTGTCACTTTTGTCTTCTATTTTCTTGCATCCTTTCAGGAGCCTTCCGGTGGCAAGAAAAGGAACTATATCAGATTGGTTGTACATGGCTTGGTTGGAAATCCTCACAAAAAACCTCCCTCCTGTCTTACTTGTTAGAGGAAATCACAAAAACGTCCTGACTTTCTATTCTTAAAACATGAAGAATTCGAGAAACGTTCCAGTACTTTATATTGCAAATCTGACCTATGGTTGTGCAAACCTCTGGAGACTATCCTACTGGGATTCCCTATCAACTTTGTCATTATTTTTTTTATTAGTTAATAGAAGCTGTTTTTTTCTATCAGCTTAAGGGGTGTGTCAAAGCCAACGCCACCTCTAGGAAAACATCTTTGTCATTGCTGTTGATAAACAAGAAAATTAAGCAGACCCATGCTGACTTATGCTCAAGAAAACCACCAACTCGATTGTAAGCTTCTCCAGGCAAACCTAATCTTTTGTTTGCTTCTAAGCCCTGGTAGGGGCCTCAGCCCCACAGCAGGTTCTCATTAAATGCTTATTGACAGGCTGGCAGAGTAACATGGGTGGTTATCAAAGGAAAAGACCAACTGGGCAAGAAACCTGATTAAGCTCTCCCTTCTGAGAGGCTTATATCTACAAAGAAGATTTGAAAATCAATAACTGAAAACTTTAAGAAGTACTTGAGTCTATAAAATGTTTAAAGCATTTACCTAAATAAGGTTATTTAATGTAACCCAGATTATATACTTAGAGTGATCTGAGCGATCATTGATAATATACAGCTTCAATTTGCTGCTGACTGAAAAGCATATTAGTTGGATTAGAAGGCAACATATATTCTACTTAAATGAAATATATTCCATTCTTAATACATTAACTTTTCTCCCTATTAAATATTTTGAAATTTCCATCGTAGTATTACTTTGCATATTTTTTCTAATTAACTGGTTAGCACAAATGAAATCTTTATAGATGTCTAGTAATTGAAAACCAACTACCACAAATTTTCAAGCCATCATAAAGAAATATATTCTGAATCACACTTAGTTACTTACTTTATATAGCTATTGCATGAATTTAAAAAAATAATTAAAATGTGAAGTGGAGAAACTTACAAAATTTGGATTATATAAGTATTGATTTTTTTTCATTTTTGTTAGTATTCCTATAATACTTAATCACATTGAAAAACCAACAAAATTTCATTTTCTGATGAACGACTTGATTTTTTATTTCCTGACATGTTTTGACTGTTTATTCTAATTGATAACATATAAGGGAAACAATGAACCTGAAATAAAAGCACTGAAATTCATTTGCTTTGGCCTGGGTCATGTTTTTATTTTCAGTCACAAAAATCACAGTGCAATCGTGTAGCAGATGTGAGCCTGAAAATTGCTATCAGTTAGTTACCTCTTCTGAAGGTTGTCTAGAATTGGGATTTAAGATTAGGACTTTCAAGGCCAGACCCAGCTCAGAAGAATGAGAGGGAGGAAAAGGGAAACAGTTGGCAAAGCTTAAGTGGAGGGCTATCCCCATTCCAAATCTGAGAGCATCTGACTTAATTCAGCCATGGATTAGACCCTCTCTTGAGCCCTACATACCTGAAATACAAATGTGTAGGCATGGTGACCAGGAGAAGGGCACCTAGCTTTATCTGGGCTGACTTCCTCTGAAACACTTGGGAGGGTCTCTGGGAAAGGTGAAAAGTAATATGACCTTGGTAACAGGAAAGTCTGGCTCTTGTTTCTTGAGAGGCTGTTGCAGTTTGGGTTCCCTGGGAAACAGCCTCAGAGAGAGTTTAGCACGGAGCGTGTTTATTAAGGCGCGCCCTTGGGATCAACACCAGTGAAAGGGATGGGGAGGAAGCAGGAAGGGTGGAAGAAAAGGCGAGCTGTGATGCAGGCCCAAGGGCAGTCTCCGCAGACCCCATGAGATGCTCTGGGGAGGGAAGATGCCTTCAGAGTAGCCCCAAACAGGGCTGAGAGGGTCAGAACTTTATTCTCCCACATTGATCAGTCATTGGTTGTGAGCTGCCCAAGAGGTGGTGTGAACTTGGATGACAGACACAGTTCTCCACAGCTGCAGCATCCCTGAAGAGTCTGAGGGCTGAAGTCTTACTGCTGACTACACTCCCATCGGCTGAGACAGTAAGTTCTTCATTAAACAAGTGATGTCCCTATGTGGGATATCACCATGCCAATGACAGGGACCATATAAAGTAGTGGTAAACACACACAGACACAGCCACACACAACTTCAGACTGGCCTGAGTTCAAATCCTGATCTCACCATTTGTTAGTGGTTTGACCTTAAACTAGTTGTTTATTTTTCTGAGGGCTACTGGCAAGAGAGTGACTAAAGTAATGTCCCTTGGTTTCCAGGTTAACAAAGGAGAAGGACATGGATTGAGAGAAAAGGAATGGTTGGTAGTAAAAGGACTGCTGATTTTAAGGTCAAGAGCAACCATATGAGAGAAAAGGTTAGGGTAGCAGAAAATTGAAGGGATGGAAGCTGTGTTCAGATACCAGATTTTTGTAGCCTTCAGTGTCCTCCCCTTGCCCTCTGCTTCATCCACCTCTAACAGACCAATCACCTATCATCTCCATGTCTACACTCAGCTTTCTCAGCAGGAAGGAGAAAGTTGCACAGTCAAGTGCATTGATGCTCAACTTTCTCTGTCCTCCCACCTTGTTTAAAGTTCTCATTAGCTACTCCCAGGCTTTCTTCACAATGACTTTTCAAAATCTTCACCACTTTTTCAGTTGATGACCCTGCCACTATCGCTACGACGTATCCATGTACATATAAACACAAAAGGTTCTTACGTAAATAAAACCATGCTGGAAACATTGTCTGATAAGTTTTCTTAATACTCAATTTAAGGACTCGTTCAATGGAAGCTTTAAAAAAAAGATTGTAGATTCTTGGAGACTATCATAGGCCTGCTAAATTAGAATCTCCGGGAGAGGCACTGATAATCTGCAAGATTTTGAAACTACTGCTCTAGGCCGTCTCTCCTTGTCCAGTGACTTGACTGCTACCACATGCTGATATCTCCCAATTTTTAACCCAGATCTCCCGTAAGCCTCAAATATATCTATTCAGTCACTAATCTTGGTGTTTTGCTTTGAGAGTCCTGCAGACATCCTAAATGCAGATGACTGTATTTTTGTTAAAAACAACAACAACAACAAAACCCCCAAACCATATAACTGGAGCAAAGGCATCTAATTCTCCTCCATTGTCTATCAGATCCCCCCTGAAATGACCAAAGAAACATACAAATCAAAAAGATCTGCATCATAGTAGCAAACTAAGGAAGGATGCCATCCATATAAAACATTTTTAAAAAATACAGTTTACTTGGGAGAGATCAAAGGAAGCTATCAAAGGTCAGCTTGCAACCAACGTTCCTGAAGGAAAAAAGTATCACAGGAAGTCATTGCAGGAGCTCTTGGTAGAATTCCACTAACCCCTCCCCTCAGTATGCAGCTGGAGGTGAGAAGCTAGAGGTAGGAGAGTGCAGCACCAAGAGGGGTCTCTTTTGCTGGATGCTGAGAGTATTCACAAATGGCTACCCAGCAAGGTCAAACAGTATGCTTAGTGGGCACTCAAAGCAGACATGGGTGTTGCAGTGAGGAATTTCATGGATGACCTTGAAAGCACCAGAAAGATATCTGCCTGCCATAGAGGCTGAGCCAAAGAGAGAATCAATCCTCGGTGCACAACTTCTCCTAATATAAAGAGAAAAACTTGCAGAGATGAACAATCCTGTCCCTGGGTCTCACTGCTCCTAGGCTGCTGTGGTACTAAACTGGCATTTCAAGTTTGATATTAACCAAGCCTCTAGCTAAGATTAAATGAGATTGTAAAATTCCAGGTGGTATAGTGGAGGTCCCTGTGCCATTCATAGAAGACCAGCCACATCTGTCTGTTTTCAGTGTGGTATACAAGACTTAGCACCCACAGGGGCCTTGCTAGCTAGATGTCACTACATAGGTCACTTAGAGCCAGTTCGCACAGATATTTCTATGCTTTCCTCTGCAGAAATTTAGAGGACACACTGACAGAAGGATGAGATCTGTCTGGACTACACAAGGGGAAAAGAGGAGAAATTTCTCTTCGGGTGTAACTCATTTAGGTGTTAAGATGTCCCAGTTGCTGACAGATCATGGCATCCTCATCAGTTGCGGGAATAGCCAAGAGGTCAAACCTGTGCTTCAGGCCCCAGGCACTCCCACAGGGCCACCACTCTCCTTCACCATGCCAGCCCTGGTCTATAGGTGAAACCTCTCAACAGCAAGGGCGTGCCAGTCAATCTTACATCTTTTAGAATTTCTGATGTTGAAAACAACAATCTCAGTCTTCTTTTTTGTGCAGGAAAAGTATTTTCAAACAGAGCATATAAGATTTCATCTCTTCTGTGACACCATTCTAAACACACCATTATTTTAGGTCCCATTAAGGAAGAAAAATCTCTGCCATTTAAATTATGACATAATATTCTATCACTTAGGATTTTTGTTACATTAATTGAGATACCTTTTTAAGGCTTATAAAGGCATAGAATTTTAAATCAAATATGATTTTTGTGCATATAGAAAAGAGAAACAGAAGTAAAATTGATTGTACTCAGAGTAGATGTCTCCAATTTTCCACATGACGGGACTTCACTGCCACCAAGAGCTCTAGTGATGCAGCATTCCTTACAAAGGAAAACCAACATACACTATTTTGTTCCTGGCATTAATAATTAGGAAAATTATAGGTTCGAGTATGATTTTAAAAAAATTGCTTAAATGTGTCTTCTAATGAAATTAAAAATGTATGTAAATTCCAATACATAAAGTACATAAAAACAAGAAAAAAATCCAAAAACGTAAAAAAATTCTCATTAAAAACGAAATGATAAAATATGATAGAATTATACGATAGAATAGAAGATCACACATGTAAGAAATAAACAGAAAATATTAATATGTTTATCTTTAAAAATATCAAATTTAATTTAAAAAATAAAATCAAACTCTTTTATCTGCTAAGATCGTATTCTAAATTATATATAAAAAGGCTAAAAACAAAAGAATAAACAAAAATGTATAGAACCATTCAAACAAAAAATATAGAGGTGGCAATATTCAAAATGTAAGACTAAAAGAATTAGGTAGAACAGGATAGTGTCATTTTATATTTATAAAATTTGCATAGCCGCAATATAGCTATAATAATAGTGGCACTTTATATAAACAAATAGCATGGTATTGACATAAATGATACAAGAATTGTTGGAAACAAGGAATCACAGAAAGTCAATTTTCTTAGGAAACAGCTCACCTATATCATCATCTTTGACAGATCAGAAATAAGAGAATTCAAACTACATTAAAAAATGGATTTAATAGGTACAATAAATAATACTCCCCCACAGAGAATATATCATGTTTTAGGAATCTATGGTGTTTATAAAAAGATATTATATATTAGATAACTTAGTAAATTCTAAAATGTAGAAATAGTAAATACCATATTTTATCACAATGCAATAAAACTAACATTACTTACAAATATATAAACAGCAAAAACCTTACTCATTGAAAAAGAAAATCTTTCTAAATAACTCAGGTCAAAAAAGAAATAAATAATGCAATTTTAGACTCTAGCAAAAAAAGACATTAAGAATTCCATATAACAAAATGCATTTTATGCTGATAAAGCAATACTCAGAGGTAGATTTATACCTTAAGCAGATTTGTTAATAAATAAGAAAAATGAGAGTTAACATTCTATTAAAAAAGTTAGAAAGTTAGAAGCTGTGCAAAGTAAGTAACTAAAGGAAAGCACGAAGAAGAAATTAAGGTAGAAAAACAGGGAAGTAAAATTGAAAGCTGAGGTTCTGGAGTCACAGAGACAAAAGTTGAATCTCAGTTTCTCCTCTTACTAGTGGAGGGATCATTACTTAGCCTACTGAAGAGTCCATTTTCTCATTTGTAACATGAGGATTGTTTTAAAAATCTACCCTTGAAGGCTGTTGCAAGGAAATGAGATGATGTGCATTAACAGCCGAGCACAGTACCTGGCTGAGTTCTTTATGGCAAATACTTAGCTAAGTGTTAGACTTAATATTTTCAGAAAAAATAAAAGCAGTACAGCTGATAAACTCAAGTTTTGTTTGTTGCTATTGCAAAAAAAAAGAGAAAAAAGTCAAAGAATAAAATAAAAATAAACAAATTTACAAACAAGCAAGAGACCATGAGAACTGCTTTAGAGACGAATGCCCTTTTAAACTCTAGACTGGTAAATTTTAAAATTCCAATGAAATATATAGTTTTAGTAAAATATATTAATAAAATTAATACAAAAAATAAAATACCTGGTAGAATGTAATACTGCAGAATAAAACACAAAGATTGTCAAAGAATTAGCTCCAAAAGGGTATCAACCAAAAGGATTCTTTGGGGGTAGCTTCTTTTAAACTTTTAAAGAAAAGATAATTACCATTGTATTTAAATTATTGTTGAACAGAGCAAAATAAAACACTTACTTTCCCTTCTTCAGGTATTCCACGAAGCTAGCATAAACTCAATGCCAAAACATGAGACACTACAAAAACTGAAAAGTACGTATCACTTTTTTGCATGAATAATTATGGAAAAAGTCCAATATAAAATACTAGCAACTCGGTTTTATCAGTCTATTCAAACAATAATCCACCATAATCAAGAATACAGAAATTCTAGGAATACAGATCCATTGTTAGGAAACCAGTTAACTTAATTAATCACATTAGTGAGGATTAGTTATCATTTATTTATTCATAATTATTTGAATACTTATATTTAACTGCATAGAATACCTCTAAAAGAACGCGCAAGAAACTAGTAAGGGTCGACTCTGGAGAAGAAAACATGATTAATAAGGGACAAGTGGGAGAGAAAGATTTAATTTTTACCATATACCCATAATAATTACTCAAAAACATTTTAAAAATTAAATTCATAAGTAAATAAAATACTTGCCTGAGAGGCTGTGTGTAACTATTAATTTATGTTTGAAGTGACATATATTGTGAAAGTCATATGTAATAAACTTTCAAAAGTTTTATAAAGCACTAAAAAATGTAAGATATTATACCATCGCTACATTCTATTGCACTTATTTGTAAAATAAGTAAGCAACTAAAATATCACTTTAAAAAAAGAGTTGACTCCCACCACATACCTACTGATGAATTTAGTTTTTTTGTTTTGATTTTTAAAAAATAAGAGATTTTTTTTTAACTTATGATTCTCTCCTAAGTGAAAAAAGTGATAATGAAATGTTAGATTGGATCTACCCTCACAGCCCTGCATATTTTATTTTCTGAAGCTCAGGAATAACGAGTATAATCTTAACAAGTTCCGACGCTTTATTTCCTGAGCTGACTAAAACTCAGAATTGATACTATCCATAGTAGGATGGGGTAATTATTATAATCATGTGATTAAGTTTGGGTGAACCCATGCCTTCACCGCAAGTGAAGCGTATTCTTTTGCTCTTTTAAACACAAAATCCAAATAGGAGGCCATATTTACTATTACTGCATAATAAATTACACAAATTTATCAGGTTAAAACAATACCTATTTATTATCTCACGGTTTCCATGAGTTGAGAGTACAGATGTAGCTTAACTGGGTTCCTTTCCCAGGGTTTCACAACATTGCAGGCAAGGGCTGTAGTCTCATCTGAAGCTGAGGGTCCTCTTCCAAACTCACATGGTTTGGGCCAGATTAATGTGCTTGCTGCTCTAGAACTCATGGGAGTTTGCTTCTTCAAGGCCGGCAAGAGAGAAAAACCTCTTACCCTCTAGACCCTCTTTTAAGGAGCTTTCCAGAGTAAGTCAGGCCCACCTGCGTCAATCCCCCTTTTGTTTCACTTACAGTAAACTGATTAGAGACTTTAATTACATATTCAAAACCCTTTCACCTTTGCCAAACATTTAAGGTAACCTACTTGTTGGAGTGGTATCCCATCATACTCGTAGGCCCTGCCCAGCCTCAGGGGAGGAGATTCAAAGGGTATGAACATGACCAGGGCAGGAAGCATGGGGACCATCTTAGAACTCTGCTACCACCAAAGCTAGCTTATAGTTCTGAAGGTAATACCTCAGATACTAAGATTCAAGCTGGAAATCAGATAATAAGTTAAAAATGGCCTGTAAATATTCCACTATGCACAATTCATCATGTCCATTTTCCAGGAAATCTAGAACCATAAAAATACATTAAAACTGAATAAGACCTCAGAGGTCCTCCACTATTAACACAGAGTCCTCAGACAGAATATTTGTTCACAGTTCTGGTTACATGGTTTTCCAGTCTGTGTTTTCCAACGTGTTAAATAAGCAGTAACTAGCAATAAGTGACAGCAGGGATGATGCAGCAAAACATTAAAAATATTTTTTTAAAAAGCAAATACAAGCCTCAAAAACTGAATAGTTTGAGGTCATAAGTGTAGGAGGCACAGACTCTACATACTTCCCTAGAGCCTGAGGACATCATTTCTTTGTGAGAGGGCAGCCTAATGGTGGAAGAGTTCAATTTTGTACCATGCTCTCTGGTTAAGAAAGCAAGAATATGTGCAGTTCATTCTCAGAAAAATTCTTCTTCATTTGGTTGACATCAAAGGATGGACAGCTAAGCTTCAGTTATCTGGAAAATTAATTTACATGGAATGACT